>NC_056741.1:1865691209-1865826209 GCF_019279795.1 Protopterus annectens | reverse complement strand
CAAAAGAGTACTACTAGACAATGTAAAGTAAACTATAAACTTCAAGGTTGCTGCAGCTAACATAAGAAAATGCAAATCTTTTTTCATTTATATCAGAAAAATAAGAAACCATGTCTAACACTGCACAGAGCTCAGTTATAATATTTAATATTATAATCCCAAAGATGTAGCCACCCCACCTATCTCCATTGTTGCCCCAATATCCTGGAAAATTTAGTTTCCTCTGAAGTCACTTTGGGACAAGTCTTAGACTCTCTGTCAAAACATAAAAATAATACTTCCATGAGACTAGACAACATACAGGCTGCATTCAAATCTGTGGCAAGTATGTACTATCTGATCCTCTACTTGAACTGTTCAACTTTAGCCCATCCACAGAGATTGTGCCTGACACATGGAGAGCAGCCACTCTGACGCTCACACACAAAGCTGATCCTTTTCAGACCTGGATAATTATAGGTCTATCAGCCTCACCAGCCTTATATGTAATGCTGTATGTCATGGCAGAACTTCTTTTCGCAGACAAGGGCAACTTAACTGATCTAGGCCCTATCTCCTGAACCTAGTAAGGTTCTTTGAAAAGGATACAGCAGCTATAGACAATGGTCACTCAATGCACACTGCTTATATTGACATGACTAAAGCTTCTGACACTCATCTATGCTGGTATTATTAAAAAATTAGACAAACTTAATGAGATCCCTAATGTTGTCCACTGGATTGCAAACAGTCTATCCAACAGATCCCAGGGTGTGAAAGCTGTTGGTAACCTCCCTAAATGTAAAATTGTAAACTGTGGAGTACCACGAGGATCAGTGATGGGTCCTCCTCTTTTTGACATTTATCTTGCAGACATCCAATCCATTATCCTAGGAGTATGGTTCATAGATTTATACTAGGCTATTGATCCAGTGGATTATTTGCAGCCTAGCCACAATATCTCACTTTATAAGAACCCACCAGTATGAATAATTAATACTTCATTTTGACCCCTTCAAAGGAGGGATTGAGGGGCCACACCAGGAGTGTATTTACCATGGAAGTATTATTTTTAGCTTTTGACAGAGATTCTAAGACTTGTATTCTTACACGGAAACTCGATCAGTCCAAATCAGTCCAACCAAGGAACTTCTCAAATATACCATTTATTAGACACACAATTCACAATTGTAGACAAGTTGACCTAGGTTTCGTCTTGAACTTATACAGACTTCATCAGAGCTAACACATCATGCTGAAACCACTTCCCTTTATAACACTCCCAGGTTAATTGATTAATTACACTCCCACAAAGTTAAAGACACATACCCATCAGACCATACATATACCTAAAAGCATATGTAAGCTAAAACCATAATAAAACATACTATAATGTTACATACAAATAAACATTTAAAAATATGTAAGATAAAATCAGTACAAAATGAATAATAAAATAATTTGATTTGTTAATCCAACAATATAAGTTTATAAAATGTCTAGATAAAAACAATTTTTATGGCAGAAATTTTAGCCCAGTATATATCTTAACTTTAGTAATGGGGCTAAACTAATATGGTCATTAATTCCAGGATAACTAGTGGCATTTAACCTTATTTGCCACTTAGTTTCACTAATATCTAAATGTACATCCAATATATGCCCTTGATTGTCCTTAATAACTTGTTGAATAATACAAAATTGGAATTCATGACCTAAATTTATCTTAATATGTCTTGCCAGTGCATTAGTATTTTTCATATGTTTAATGTCCAGCAAATGCTCCCCTATCCTTTCTCTAAGTGTACGACAGGTTTTCCTATATAAAACGCTGGACACTGATTGCACTTAGCTAAATACACCACATTTCTGCTATAGCAATCATAATGTCTATTAATAAATATAATTTCTTTCCCTAATTTAATCCTATTTCCTGATGTAAGAATATACTTGCATTTATTACATCTGCCACACTTAAAATTCCCAACCAGCCTACAAGACCTAGATGTCAATTTTAACTTACTGCCCTCTAATAGTTTTTTAAAAGATCTATCCTTTCTATATACATTAACAGGAGAGGCCCTTAATTTACTATATACACTAGTATCTAATTTCAATAAATCCCAATTCCTCTGTATTATCCTCACCATAGATTCCGTGTCACAATTATATGTGGTTATAAAAAACAAACCTTCCTTGATTTTATTTTCCATTTTCACTTCAAATTCAACCAACAGCTCACCTATGTCTGTACCATTTTTAATATGGGCTGATAAATCCCTCCCTTTCTTTTATCTATAATCTCTACCTTAATAGTTTGTACCAGGATCTCAGGGTAACCTCTTTTCAAAAACATTTCTGTAATAAAATCTAGTTCCTTTTCAAAATTTAAGTAGTTATTAACCATTCTGGCAGCCCTGACCATCTGCCCTTTAATTATAGCCCTTTTCAATGGTCAGGGTGCCAGCTCTGATATTCCAAATAAGAATTCGAAAAGGTAGGTTTTCTATAAATATTTGATATAAGACTCCTTTTATCGTTATCAACTGTCAAATGGACATCTAAATAATTTATTTCAGTATAACTATAAACAAAGGTAAATTTTAAAAAATCGACCGAACTGTTAATATATTCCAGGAATGCTTCCAACCTCTGAATGTCACCATCCCAAATTATAAAAATATCATCCAAAAATCGCATATATTTCTGGATGAATTTATTAAAATCACTTTGAAACACATATTCTTGTTCCCAATAGGACATAACATAATTTGCATAAACGGGGGCACACGCTGCCCCCATTGCTACTCCAGTAGCCTGCTTATAGTAACTGCCCTCAAAAAACAAAAAAATGTTGTTTAATACCATGTCCATAAGGGATACAAAAACATTTATTTGATCCTGATCAAATGACCCTATCTTATTTAGCTGATTCTCCAACCATTCTAGCCCAATATTATTAGGAATCACTGAATATAAATTACAAACATCAATAGTAAGTAAAATAGTTGAAGGGCCTATTCTCACATCATTTATTTGGGATAAAAAAATGCCATGAGTCCTTAGTAATGTAATTGAACATTTTAACCCCCCTTGGAGATGAAAATCTAAATATTTACTTATAAAGCAAGTTTTATTCCTTTTACCATCCACAATCGGTCTGAAAGAAACATCAATCAGACCCTTGTGAATTTTAGGAATGCCAAAAATATTGCTTATTACTGGAAAATTATTCACCAAATACTCAAAATCCATTTCATTGATTTGTCCTTGATAAAGCATATCCTTTAGCATCAGGTCGATCTTTGAATAGGCCACATGAATTTCATTTAAAGTTATTTTTTCATAGGCTTCCCCTGTTAACATCCTAAACATATAGTCTGAGTAATCATTTTTTTCCATAATCACTATTCCATTGCCCTTGTCGGGCTTCATAAAACGAATGTCCTTATCTGTGATAAGCTCATTAAGCACTACAACTTCTTCATCAGTCAAATAACTATACACATTTTTCACTTTGTTATTCATATTGCCTTTGAAGTATTCCCGCAATTCTAACTCACAGGCCTTCTCAAACATCATCACTGTATTATTTGTGATAGGATTAAATTTGCTAGGTCTCTTTAAAACATTAGTATTTACTTGTCCATCCTGTAAAAAACTCATTTTAATATTCATTTTCCTAGTTAAGTACTTTAAGTCAATAAGCACGTCAGTAATATTACCTTTCCTACCAGGAATAAAAGTAAATCCTTTAGATAATAATTCAGCGTGCTTAACTTCTATTGACTTACTAGAATAATTGTACACATTAAAATCCCCATGTTGATTAAATATAATAATGGGTTCACTAGGGCCTGTAACATAATTCGCTTCTTGTATTAAATCAATTAACCCGCTAATTTCTAAATTATTCTCGCTGTCTTCTAAAACGTTTATAACATTATTCATATCAGTATTGCTATTAAATAACAATCCAGCCTTATTATTTACTAAATGCAGATCAGTAATTACACTAGTCTCAGGCGAAAAATTTGTTTCACTGTTAAAATAAACTTCATTTGTTCCATTAATAGTCACACAATTGTTTGCATCACAATAATTTGATCCAGATAAAACCATTACATCTAAACCATCATTCATTGCGGTATCTACAGTCTGGTAAATACTTACATTTAATAACGAATCAGTCATTTCGCTACTAGGGGGTCCATCCACCCCTTCAGCATCCATTGCTACTGTTAATACCTCCATGGGTTGAAATTCTGTTAACTCGCCAATGTTCCCTAACCATAGTTTTCTTCAATTTTATCACCCACACTTGATGTTCTCGACCGAACCGTCATATGGGCTGAACCACCCGACGCTTCTATCTCCAGTCCTGGTGGAAATCCTCGTGCTGTTTTCATTGCGGACCCCATTTCTTAGGTCTGGCTCCCTGGTCCATGTGTCTCTCAGTCTCCTCTCTCATCCGTTGTGAGTAATTCCCTTCTCGGTTACGCAACTGTTCAGAATGCCTCGGACCCTCTTCCATATCGTGTTCGTCATGCTGGAGATGCACATCCCTTCGTGATGACATAATTTCCCCTTCTTTTTCATTTGGATTACCAGTTGCTGATTCCATGTAATTATGATTACCCTTAGACAAGGGATACACCCTCTGATTACGATATTCGTCAGTATCCCTCTGTATTTTACGTGTTTTCCTTTGAAATATAGTATAACAGTCATTTTCAACTGTATTTAAAATGTTTTGATAATTGATTAAATAATGCTTGAAATTCAAATTGCTTAGTATTGTGTCATTGTCCTGCTCCAATTCATTCATTAAATGAGCTATAACTTCGTCATTGTATTTTATCATTATTCTCATTAACTCCAACCCTGTTTGATCAAAAAGCTTGTGTACTTCCTGGATCATTGCCTCGTTCCCAGAAATACCATTTGGGTATCTCCATAATCTTAGTCCCCGAGGCACTAGTTCTAGTTCAATATTCCTACTCAAATATCCGTTTTCTAACTGGAGCTTTTTCATATTATGCAATTTCTTTTCAAAACTTTTTAATTGTTCTACTAAAGTCAGGTTAACTTTTGAGCCTGTTTTATGACTATTTGAACCATTTTGAAAATCAAATTTTAGATTTTTCCACTGCATTTTATCCAAATGATTTTCCATAAAACCACTAGCTGTTAAAACATTTCTCTTACCGGTCTGTACATTGACATGTACATTGGCATTCGCCTCCTTATTAACAGATTTATTACTTGTTGTGGGAGTAGGCTGTGTTAACGGTAAGCCCAGACTACCTAGACTATCCAAATTTTTGGGGGAGCCCAGGGATGATGCCTGTTGTTGCTCCACCAAAGTTTTGATTTGCTCTGTATGCTCAGACAATTGTTCATTAATTTTGAGTAATAGCTCCATGATGTCTGAATTGGCCGCCCCAGATTCCATGATGCCAAACCAAAAATCCAGATAAACTGAAGAACCAATATTCTTACATGGAAACTCGATCAGTCCAAATCAGTCCAACCAAGGAACTTCTCAAATATACCATTTATTAGACACACAATTCACAATTGTAGACAAGTTGACCTAGGTTTCGTCTTGAACTTATACAGACTTCATAAGAACTAACACATCATGCTGAAACCACTTCCCTATATAACACTCCCAGGTTAATTGATTAATTACACTCCCACAAAGTTAAAGACACATACCCATCAGACCATACATATACTTAAAAGCATATGTAAGCTAAAACCATAATAAAAACATACTATAATGTTACATAAAAATAAACATATAAAAATATGTAAGATAAAATCAGTAAAAAATAAATAATAAAATAATTTGATTTGTTAATCCAACAATATAAGTTTATAAAATGTCTAGATAAAAACAAATTTTATGGCAGAAATTTTAGCCCAGTATATATCTTAACTTTAGTAATGGGGCTAAACTAATATGGTCATTAATTCCAGGATAACTAGTGGCATTTAACCTTATTTGCCACTTAGTTTCACTAATATCTAAATGTACATCCAATATATGCCCTTGATTGTCCTTAATAACTTTAACACCTTCAAAGGAGGAATTGAGGGGCCACACCAGGAGTGTATTTACCATGGAAGAATTATTTTTAGCTTTTGACAGAGATTCTAAGACTTGTCCCAAAGTGATTTCAGATGAAACAAAATTGTGCCCATCCATTTGTGAAAGTTATATCTAAAGCGGGTCAAGAAGCTACTTTACCTTACATCCATGGGAACCCATATCTCAAGAAAGGGATTCTCTGGGAGAGATATCTATCTCATCAACAGGTCCTATTTATTTTTTGCTGAAAGTTCAGATATCTTGAGTGGGTATATTTAAAGTGTTATTTTTGTGGATGTGCAGAAGGTCAAATATGGCTCGTTCTTTTGATGATTTGTAGACTAGGCAGAAGTCCCATCTCATGAGTCTGTAGGAAAAAGAAATAAGAGAGACTGAGTGAGAAACAGAGAGAGAGAAAGAGACAGCATGTTAAGGTGATCTGTATAGCACAAGGAAGACATGTTCTTGATTGTCTTTTTGAAGAAATGCTGTGGTCTCTTAAGTTGGATCATATGCTTAGGCAAGTGCATAGCAAAGGGGGTCATTATACTCTAGTACAGGCCTGATGAGGGAGGAGTACAGATGGATAATAACTTCCTTAGACCACGATGATTCACTCCTGGTGATCAGTCTGGCTATATAAAAGGATTTCTCAATGACAATGGATACATGGTGATCAGAGGGTAGTGCTTTGTCGTTTAAAGTGTCCAGGTATTTAATGACTGTGTCAGTCTTCAAAGGAGTGCCACCTATGCAAAGGATACAATGCTGGATTTCTTGGCACTGCTGTTCAAGCACCACTTCTTAGTAGGCCATCTTGCCAAGTTTTCCAATGACTGCAAGCTTGGCAACGTTATCCGCTTATATGGTAATACTAACCAGCTCTAGCCAGAGCTGGAATATGCACATACCTTGTGTACTGAAAAATGTTATCAGGCCAAAATGTAAACAAGTGCAATGCAGTAGCATTTAGCAAAAAAGCTATTCCCATGTCATATTTTATAAATGCAAATTTTCTTCAGACTGATAAGGTTATTAGGGACTAGTTGCTTAAGTGGACAACTTAATAGATTCATAGGTGTTTACTAGGCAAACAATCACAAGTTCCTTTTTAAGCCTAGCTATGCATGCCAAATCTCTGACAAGTTCATACCCATGATTAGTTTAATAAGGGGCCTGGGGGATGAATCATTTACAGGTTGCCTGTGTCCATTAGAGATGTGGTTTCCAAACCAAGGATGAAGTTTCTGTTCCCCATCCAATTGCCCAAGCTGCACTTGAAATGGGTTATGGAGGAACTATGCTTCACATGGATAGGGAGCCTGTTCCATAGACAAGGTAGTCTCAGGGATACATAACTGTCTCTCCAGCAGGTCCTAGTTATATCACCGGCAAGGTTTAAGTCTTTAGAAAGGGATGGGTAATTCTGGTGCTGTTTGTTTTGTGGATATGCAGGAGGTGCAACAGAGTGTAGTCTGACAATGCTCTGTATGCTGGGATAGATTTCCACTCAAAAGCCTGTAGGAGACAGAATACAAGCAAAGGCCCTTGAGGCTGTTTGCATAGGACATTTTACTTATACTCTGTATTCTTTTAGTGAAGAACCTCTATGGACATTTCAATTGTTGGAAATGCCTGGCTAGGTACACACCAAAGGGGCATTGTATTCAATGATAGGTTGAGGATGAATGCCAAATCCAGTAGAATAATGACTTCCTTGAACTTAGATGCCAAGCCTTTGTTTATATGCTGCGCAACATAAAATGACCTTGTCACTACTGTAGACATGTGATGGTCAAAGGCTAGATTATTGTCTATGTGTGTCTCTAATTTCCTGACTACAAGAAAACTCTAAGGGGTGTGTTGTCAATATGATAGTTATCAAGGGTGGATGACTTCCCAAAGAATACTATTATGTATTTCTTGGCATTTAGTTTTAGTCCATGGCTCTGACACCAGTTGTTTGTCTGTGTCAACCCTTCCTGGAGAACATTTGTGTCAGTGTTGGATTCAATGACCACTCCTAATTTGCAGTCATCTGCAAATTTAGTCAGCCAGAGACCACTGACATTTGCCTTGACTTCAGAGAAGTAAATGCCAAAAAAAAGGAGCAGTCCAAGGACCATAGATTACTACTAGGCTAACTGCCCTTATGGACCATTTTTAGCCTAATCAATTACACCAATTGAGAATCAAACCCTGTACCTTGTGTTTCTAAGGTAAAAACCATAACCATTATGCCACCTAACTTGGACTGAGGGATATGAATGGAGAGATGATAAAATCAGCAAAAGGAGAGAAGTATTGCTGGAAATTAATTCAGTCTTGGTGAGTACCTTCAAAAGATTGACCCTGTTTTTCACAAAATCTTACCAAGATGAGATGGATATATAAAATGTATTTTATATAGCATATATCATCGACAGACGTAGGTTACAAAATAAAGAAGATAGCTGGGTGTACAAGTCCGAGAATAAAAAAAATGTGCAATCCTGGTAGGCGCACTAGTACCAGGACTTGGAAAAAATAACAATGTAGAATCCTCAAGACATGGAAATATTCCTACAGTGGGGCCAGGCCGGGCCCAGGGGGAGGATGCCCCCCCTGTTGTAGAAGGAAGCAGCAGCCCACAAAAATCACAAAAACTGATAGGCCAAAGAAGAGCCATGCAGACAATAGAGTGGACTGTTGAGGAGAAGAAAGAAACTATGCATTGTTACTATTATGCAAGAAGCCCAGAATTTCCAGGCAAAAGATATACAAAAAGATTAAGAGAGAAATTAGAGGAAAGAAAAATACTTTCACAAGAAAAACTGTCAGAAGCTTCAAAAAAATTTGTGTTCATTAATACAACAGATCCATTAAAATACTATATAGATCAAGAAACCGTGTGTCATTTGGAAAAAGAAGTGACTAAGGAAGTGCATAAATTTAAAGAAAAAAATCAGAGACATTTGAAGGGTATAAAAAAGAAATATGGACATGCGAAAGAAAGAGAGATCTGATATGGTCCATTATTTATGCAAAGAAGAGAGCTAAACTAATCAACACAAAAAAGGCAACCCCAAAGATATTCAAAGAAAAATATTGGCAAATGCATCCAGACATGGAAAATTTCACAATAAAAAATAAGATCAGAAAGAGGGAATGTAGAACAGAAGATTAGTCAAATAGAAGTTAAAAAAAATAGAAGCTAAAGTTATGGAATAGTTGCAAAGTGAAGGATTCCATGTAGAAAGTTTAACATAGGTCATATCACATCATGATGGAACAACTAGTCCCCAAACGAAGGTGAAATAAGAGGAGCAGGAGTCATCTGAAGAAGAAATATGGACATGGGAAAGAAAAAGAGATTTAACATGGTGCAATACTGGAGAAAGCAAAACTAATCAATGCAAAAAGAGCAGCATCAAAGATATTTGAAGAGAAATGTAGGCAAAGACATCCAGACATGGAAAATTTTAAAATACAAAAAATAAGAAAACAGAGGAAAAGTAGAAAAGAGGATTTGTAATGGAGATGTTAAATAAATAGAAACTGAGGTTATGGATTACTGGCAAAGTGAAGGATTTAGTGTAGAAAATGTAACTCAGATAACAACACAACAGGATAAAGCAATGGACACACAAATTAAGAAGAAAACAGCAGAGCAGGAAGCATCTAATCAGTTGACATGAAAATACTTTGGAGCTTACCACAGAAAACCAGTACAAAGGTTCAGTTGGAGCTATACAGCAGCAAGGGAAAGAACAGGAAATTGTGGCAACTCTGACACAGTCAATGTTGTGGAGTGATAAGCCAGCGAGTTCCCATATGAAAGAGCAATGGATAACACAGGGTGAAACTGAAGAGAATGTGGCACAGGAGGAAGCTCTGGAACTTTCTATAGAATGCCTACAGGAAATGGTGAAGAAAGAATGTGCCCTCAGTTTAGAATATTTAATAGAGATAGATAGACATATTAAAATCAATGAAAGAAATAGACTGCAGAAGGCCAATAAAACCCAAAAAGTTAGAAGTTTGATAAAACAAATGAACACAATAATTAGGACTGTCCAAAGAGATTCATGCAATATAGCAAAAGTAAATAGGGTACATTACTGTGCAGCCAAATTAATAACAGATAAAGTCCTACCACAAGAACAAAGGGTAGTAAGGGAAAGGATGGGGAGAAATCGAATGCCATCATGGAAGTATCGAAAAGAGAAAATTATAAAACAATTAAGACAAGTGTCATTGTTAGAAGAGTATAGAAGAGGGAACAGATCAACAAAAATACTCAGTAAGATAGATGTGATAAATGTAATGTGAAGTAGTATAACTAATCAGGAGTTATAATGCACTATTGCAAATAATAAGCTAAAAATATCAGCATAGGCAGAAAAACCTAGAAGATACACAGATAAATATAAAGGAAAAGTACAAAACAAGCAATTTATTGATGACCCAAGAAAGTTTTATACAGAATTGGGAAACAAGGTAAAAGGAATTGAAAGACTACTGAGAAAAGAAGAAATGGATACATTTTGGAGAAATATTTATTAAGATCCTGTGGAACATAACAAAGATGTTAAATAGAGAGAAGAAGTAAAAGAAAGAATAAGAAGTTCAAATGTACAGGATATGAAATGGGATGAAGTAATGGCCAGAGAGACTGAAACAAAGTTAGAAAAGCCTCTAACTGGAAAACCCCAGGCCCAGATACAATACCTATCATCTGGCTAGAAATATTAACAACTTTGCAGGAAGATTTAGCCATGAGTAAGAGCTATTTATATGTGCACCCAAAACAGACACCAGCCTGGCTAACAGGAAAAACAATGCTTCTACTTAAGAGTATACCTCCAAGCTGCCCTAAAAACTATAGACCAATAACTTGCCTTCTGGTGATGTATAAACGATACACTGGAATTGATCCCAGTGGCGTTTATAGTCATTTAGAAGAAAACTCAATTATGGCAATAGAACAAAATGGTAATACAAAAGGTCATATGGAACAAAGGATCATTTCTTGTTAAATATAGTTACAGTGGAGAAGGGTAAAAAGGAGAATCTAAGTGTGGCATGGATAGACTACAAAAAAGCATTTGATAGTATCCTACATTCATGGATAAAAGAGTACTTAAAAATGTATCAGCTACACCCTACACTGATAAATAAGATATAAGAATGTAATTTGGTCTTGATAAATGTGCAAAAGCAACCTTTAAAGCAGGAAAGATATAAAACTTCCTGGTCCAAAAGACTGCGTTTGCGCTTTTCCCGCCTTTCCTGTAACTAGTCTAGTCCAGATAGAGATTTGCTGTATCCAGGACTATATGTAAGCTTCTGAGCCCCCCAAATCTGTCTGTGTTGGATGGAAGCCTTCTAGCTTATCAGTGGGAGTGATAAGCACTAGGTAGCCTATCTACCACAAGATGAGTCATTACTAGCCCAGAAATTGAAGTTTACTGGCCTTCTGGGCAGTTTTTTCCATCTCTTTCAACTTCTGGTTTAAAAGCCCGCATTTGCACTTGTTTCTCACCTTTCCTGAAACTAGTTTAGTCCAGATACACATTTGCTGTATACAGGACTGTGTGAAGTTTCTGAGCTCCCCCAAGCTTGTCTGTTTTGGAGGGAAGCCTTCTAGCTTTTCAGTTGGAGTGGTAAGGACTAGGTAGCCTATCTACCACAAGAGGAGTGGTTACTGGCCCAGAAAGTGACGTTTATTGGCTGTTTGGGCAGTTTTTCCCATCTCTTTCAACTTCTGGTTTAAAAGCTTGCATTTGCACTTCTTTCCCACCTTTCCTGTAACTAGTCTAGTCCAGATACAGATTTGCTGTATCCAGGAGTGTTAGTAAGCTTCTGAGCCCCCCAAGCCTTTCTGTGCAGGAGGGTAGCCTTCAAGCTTGTCAGTGAGAGTGGTAAGCACTAGGTAGCCTATCTACCACAAGAGGAGTGGTTTCTGGCCCAGAAATTGTAGTTTATTGTCAGTTTGGGCAGTTTTTCCATATCTTTCAACTTTCTGGTTAAAAAGCCTGTGTTTGCGCTTGTTTCCCACCTTTCCTGCAACTAGTCTAGTCCAGATACAGATTTGCTGTATCCAGGACTGTTTGTAGCTTCTGAACGGTGCCAATGTCTGCTCTTCAATTTTTCCCTTAGACCTGCTAGTTCTCTCCTCTCCTGCACTTTTACTAGCTTATCAGTCTAGCACTTTACCAGACTTCTTGTAGCAATTATTGTAGCACACAAAAGTGCTACCAGCAATAAATGTTCTACAAGGAAACAGCTCCAGTACTTATTATCAATACCCACCCATCCAGGTATGTCTAAAGGTCAGTTCCCTGTGATTTCTCCTATTAACCTGGTGAACTTGGGCATCCTAAGGCAATGTAGCAACTGCCTTATGTACACCAACGACCCTCTCCTCTTACCTCCCAACACTCAGATTTGCAAGAGATGCACTTATACCGGAATAGCTGGTCATGAGAAGGTCAACACTTGCACCACACCACATGGAACACATAGCCCTCCAGAACACACACCAGCACTGTTTTCACATAAAAAGACAAACCACACACCCACCTTTGCCGAGGCTCTCAATAAAAATCTACCCAAACAGCAGAGACCTCCATGGCAGAAATGCACTCAACCACCACAACACAACACTAATCACAAGACACATAACTCTCCTAAACAGTGTGCCATTCAACCAAAGCCCCTAAGGCAGAACAGCATGCCCAGCACACTAGTCATAGGTGACTCAATAGTGAGGCACACTGATGTCCCACTCACTAGGTTGAATATGGAGAAAGTAACAGTCAGCTGCCGGTCAGGGGCCAGGATCCACCACATAATGCACACACTCAGGTCCCTCAACAACAGGTACAACTATGACTATGTCATTGTACATGTGGGTGTGAATGACCCAAGATGTACCTCCCTGGACTACATGAAAAGAGACATGGAGGAGCTCTTGGATTATGTAGCCCAGGCAGGTATGACCCTAGTCCTGGGCAGCATCCTACCATCACCCAGAATGATACCACAGTACAAGCAGAAAATGATTGATTTCAACAGAACCAAGATGCTATCCTCCAAAAAAAGGAAGCCAATCTGGTGGTCCCCTGCCATAAACAAACTCTACAACAGAAGAAAGAAACTGTTGCAAAAAAGAGTAAAATCCAATGATTGGAGGAACTCGGTGGTCAGCCTCAGTAAGAAGCTGAGATCCCTAATAAAATTCTCCAAAGATAGTTACGAAAACAAAATTGCCAGTGATTCTAAAGACAACCACAAAGCATTCGATAGCTATGTCAAGAATCTCAATGGCAGCACTCAGATCTGCTCTGAGTTACAGCACAATGGCACTAAATATACAGTACCAGCTGATATTGCAAACATCCTGGCAGATAGGTTCAGTGCTAGCTTTACCCCTCTCTCACCCCCTAAAGGGCCTATCCCTATACTGGAAGAATGCAAAGTTCCTGTAATCATGGCTGCACAGGTAAAAAACACACTCTCCAAAGCCAAGAACACAGCATCCATGGGACCTGACAACATCCCAGGCTGCGTTCTACACGAACTACAGAACAAACTGGCACCCCACCTAAGTATCATGTTCAATCATAGCCTCACCTCAGGCTTTGTGCCCACTGAAAGGCGCACAGCAATGGTTATCCCACTCCACAAAGGGGGAGCCACCACGGACCCTGGGAACTACAGCTCCATTAGCCTAACGAGCCTGGTCTGTAAGGCTATGGAATGTATCATCATGGAACTTATAAACAATGACATTGGTAATCGCCAAACTCTGGACCCTTCCCAGTTTGGGTTTGTAAAAGGCAGATCATGTCTCCTAAACCAGATAGACTTCTTTGAAGCGGTCACCAAAGCCGTAGATAAGGGTAAGGTGGTTCATACAGCCTATCTAGATCTCGCCGAGGCTTTCAACACCATCCCCAACTCTGGAATTATAGATAAACTCACTTAATTAGGTATAAACCCCTATGTCACAAGATGGTTTGCAGTTGGCTTACTGACAGAACCCACACTGTGAAAGTAGCAGACTCTAACTCCAACTTCAGACCAGTGACAAGTGGAGTACCACAGGGTTCAGTCCTGGGTCCTCTCCTGTTTAGTATCTACTTCTCTGAAGTACAGGCTAACACAGGCGGTATTTGGCTAACAAAGTTCACAGATGACTGCAAACTAGGAGCCATAATCAAATCTCCTAATGATGTGGACATCCTACAAAAGGGCCTCACTGAGACAGATGCCTGGTATCAAAGCCATGGCCTCAAGCTGAATGCCAAAAATTGCAATGTCATCCCTTTTGGTAAAAACTCTGTACCCATGAACTACCACATAAGCAGTAGTCTACTTAACACCGAAAGTGTGATAAGAGACCTTGGAACACAGGTGGAGAGTAGTCTCTCCTTTGATAATCACATTGCCACAGTAATCAGGAAATCCTTTTACATGGCACACCTCATCACAAAAGGTTTCTCATCCAGGAAAAAAGAGGTCATTGTTCCCCTCTACACATCAGTCATTAGACCCACTATAGAGTACAATGCCCTTTTTGGCATGTACCTCACAAGACATCTACAACAACTGGAAAGGCTGCATAAATACCTCACAAAGAGGATTACCTGCCTCAAACAGATGCCCTATGCAGACCGTCTCAAAAAACTCCAGCTTTACTCTGTCGTATATCGCCTACTCAGAGGTGATCTCTGCCTAACATACAAAGCTATGTCAAATCCAGAGCCGTTGGACATGCTCCACTTAAAGAAATCCCAATCCCTCCGAGCTGCACACTCTAGGGACCTAAACCTTGTCACCACAATAAACAGAACATGCTGGAGAGATAGATTCCTGTCCCAGAGACTTCCCTTACTCTGGAACAAACTACCTATCTAAAATACCTGAAGAAGCCAGTTGTACTGGTGAAAGCGCTAAGTCGTTTATTTCATTGTGGATTAAAGGTGGTCAACTTCATCGTTCTTCTTGGAGTGTCCTCTGTGGTTCTAACTGTTGTTTTGTTACTTTATGTTTTGCGCCCCGAGTGGGTTTTTATGTGCAAACTACCTATCTATATCAAACAAAGCTCCTCATTAGCACTCTTCAAGAAAAATCTTGATGATTGGATGGGAGATATGAAATTCACCTTGGGGATCACTTCTGTGGCTCTGCTTGACAGGGGCACAGGAAAATAATTTTCTTGGGTGGCAAAAGCCAGGGTACCACTTAGCTAGGCTTATATAGGCCCAAGGGCCAATAGCCTAGTACCTACCTATGAACAATTGGCTACGTTTCCGGTGTCATTCTAAGGGGATTCAGTATCCGTCTGCCTGGGATGACATGATTAACATACCTCGATGCTTTGCCAAAGATGGTCTGTCACCCCTGGGCTTCTGGATACTGGCCAAGGCTCTTGCCACCCCTATAGTGCCTTTTTTAGGAGGTGTTCCAAAGACCAAATTACCACAGTAACAGCTACAAACAAATGCAATCTGAGGGTCATGCTGCTCAATGCTAGAAGTCTAAATCTGAAAATGCCCTCACTCGAAGCACTCCTTAAAAAGGATAACATCAACATTTGTGCTGTAACAGAGACCTGGTTCAAGGTAGTAGAAAGCACCCCTGCACTGCCAGGCTATAAGTCATTCCACACCTTTCAGCCCCAGAACTTGGACTGAAGTTCCAAAGGCAGTGGTGTTTCCATATTCATAAAGGATGCGCACACCTCCAGACTGGTAGCCCAAAAAAAATGCATCAGAGTTACTTCAGGTGCACCTAACATTGGGCAAGACAGCGATTCAGGTCATAGGCTGCTATAGGTCCCGAACAATGTCCCAAGACTCACACTCCATGTTCCTAAGCACATTGGAGAATATTAGGGTCCAACTTAACACTCTCATACTGGGCAACTTCAACTAACCCTCCATTAACTGGGAATACTACTCATGTACCAATATACTTGCCCAACATTTCCTGGAATTCATTAATTCAAATGCCCTGGACCAGCTTGTTCTTACCCCCACTAGAGGTAGCAACATCCTTGACCTGGTTATTACTAATATGGGTGACTGTTGCTCTAGACCAATAGTTAACTCCTCCCTGATTAGATCTGACCACAAACTAATCACCCTGAAAATCCACATCCCCCCCCCCCCCACAAAGGTAACCACCATGAAAAACTTCTCCAAAACTAACTTTGATCTCCTAAAAACAGAGGTGGCTAACTTCATGGCACCCATGCAAATGGACAACAGTTGCATGACCACTGAATCATACACCAATGCATTTTACAAACCCATACACATGCATGGATCTTGCTATACCCAATAGAACCAAGATGCTCTCCTCCAAAAAAGGAAGCCAATCTGGTGGTCCCCTGCCATAAACAAACTACAACAGAAGGAGGAAACTGATGAGGAATAAGGTGAAGTCCAATCCCAAGACTGGAGTCCCAAGACTGGAAAAACTCCCTTATCAGCCTCAACAAAAAGTTGAGATCCCTCATCAAATCCTCTAAAGCTAGCTATGAAAACAGAATTGCAGCAGATAGTAAAGACAACCACAAAGCCTTCTATAGTTATGTAAAGAATCTCCAAGGCAATACCCAGATTTGCTCTGAGCTACTGCATAATGGTACCTCCTATACTGAGCCAACAGATATTGCCAATATACTGGCCGACAGATTCAGTGCCAAGTTCCCCCCCCCCAAAGGACCAATCACAATACCAGTAGATTGCCAGGCACCCAGTATTACTGCTGCATAGGTTAAAACAGCACTGTCCAAGGCCAAGAATACAGCTCCCATGGGACTTGACAATATCCCTGGCTGTGTTCTACATGAACTACAGTGTGAACTGGCACATCATCTGTGTGCTCTGTTCAATCACAGCCTCACCTCAGGCTTTGTCCCTACCAAATGGCGCACTGCTACAGTCATCCCTCTTCACAAAGGTGGCACAACTACAGACCCTGGGAACTATCGCCCAATTAGCCTGACGAGTCTGATATGCAAAGCTATGGACTGCATCTTCATGGACCTAATAAACAAGGATATAGGGAACCTCTAAACTCTGGATCCCACACAGTTTAGTTTTGTGAAGGGTAGCTCATGCCTGCTCAACTTGATTGACTTCTTTGAGTCAGTCACTAGAGCTGTGGATGAAGGCAAGGTGGTTCATACAGCCTACCTTGATCTGGCCAAGGTGTTTGATACCATTCCCCATTCAGCAAGCATAGAAAAACTCACAAAGCTAGACATCAACTCCTATATCACTAGGTGGGTTGCACATTGGCTCACAGATAGAACCCACAGTGTGAAAGTAGCGAACTCCAAGTCAAACTGCCGACCAGTCACTAGTGGAGTCCCACAGGGTTCGGCCCTGGGTCCTCTCCTGTTTGGTAGCTACTTCTCTGTAGTCCAGGCCAACACAAAGGTTGTCTGGCTGATAAAGTTTGCAGATGGTTGCAAGTTGGGAGCTATTATTAACTCCCCAAGTGATGTTGACATCCTACAGAAAGGCCTCACTGAGACCAACAACTGGTGTCAGAACCATGGCCTTAAGCTCAATGCCAAAAAATGTGTCGTCATCCCCTTTGGGAAAAACCCAGTTCCCATGAATTACCACATCAGTGGTAGTCCACTGAACACAGAAGGTGTTATAAGAGATCTGGGAGCACAGGTTGACAGCAGCCTCTCTTTTGACCACCACATTGCCACTGTGGTCAGAAAGTCCTTCTATGTGGCACATCTCATTACTAAGGGTTTTGTATCCAGGGAGAAAAAGGTCATTGTCTCCCTCTACTCTTCCCTCATTAGGCCAATTATCGAGTACAATGCCCCATTTGGCATGTACCTCACTAGACACCTACAACAACTGGAGAGGCTGCAAAAGTACTTCACAAAGAGAATCCTAGGCCTTAAACACTTGTCCTATATGGACAAACTCAAAAAACTCCAACTATTCTCTTTCTCATATCGCCTACTTAGAGGTGATCTCTGCTTGACACACAAAGCCATGTCTGACCCAGCTCTGTTAGAAATGCTACATCTAAAGAAATCCCAATCCCTCTGCACCACACACTCCAGTGACCTCAATCTCATTACCACAATCAACAGAACATGCTGGAGGGACAGGTTTATAAAGCAGAGACTGCCCTTGCTAAGGAATAGACTTCCCATACATGTCAAACAGAGCACCTACTAGCCCTCTTCAAGAGAAACCTTGATGAGTGGATGGGAAATAGAAAATTCATCCCAGGGATTACTCCAGTGGATCTACTCGACAGAGGCCCTGGGAACTAAGGTCGGGTGGCGCAATGTCAGTGTAATCCTATGGGCTAGGTTTGTAAAGGCTCCAGGGACGTTAGCCTAGTACATACCTATGAACCTATGCACCTATAAACTACATCACGGTGATGATGAAACAGTGGCAGGCCACTTTGCAGTTAAGCATGATAAAGGATAAATTATTATTCCAGGGATAAGAATCCAAAGGGAGATATTCCAGAGTGACTCTTTGTCACCACTGCTCTTTTGCCTTGCCCTTAATCCATTCAGCTGTCTCCTTAACAGATTAGGTCATGGCTGCAATTTGGCTCCCAGAAAGCAACAAAGTGTAAAGACTTCTCATCTTCTCTTTGTCGATGATTTAAAACTGTATAGCTTATCAGATGAGGAACTGCAAGCACAACTGCAAGTAGTCAAAACTTTTCAGGGGTCCAGGGAAGTAAATGTTGTGGGAAGAAATATCCAGGGAATTGTTATGGCTAAGCTTGTATAGGCCCTAGGGCCAATAGCCTAGTATCAACCTATGAACCGATGAACCTATATAAGAATGTCATTTGGTCTTGATAAATGTGCAAAAGCAACCTTTAAAGCAGGAAAGATATAAAAGAACTTGAGCAAGAGGTAGTATATAAATATGTGGGAACTGATGAAAGATCAACAATAAAACATGAACAAATGCAAATAAGACTCAGTAAGGAATATGTTAGAAGACAAATTAATCTTGAAAACAGTGTTGACATCTAAGTACTAAGTTCGAGCTATAAACCAGTTTTCTCATCCTTTCCTAATTTTCAGTTTTGGAGTGATTGACTGGCCCCAAAAGGGGATGGATAGATTAGACAGGAAAACAAGAAAGCTGCTTCATGCTCATCAAATGATTTATAAACATCAGTATGGGCTTCCTTGAAATTGATTACATGTATAGATGCACAATAGTGGAACTGCATACATATCTGCTGACCTCACAAGTCCCAATCCTAGTGAAAGTTTTGAAACATGGGGAGAATAAATCTAAGATTACTTCCCTTCTTAGTCTAATAGAACCATATCAGCATCAAGCAGGAATGGAAATCAAACCAGAAGTAGATAAAAACCAGGCAGGAACTGAATGTGCCAAAAAACAAAAGAAAGAATATAAGGTGAAGGATCAGATGAGAAGACAAGAAATGTTGAAAATGCATATATATATATATATATATATATATATATATATATATATATATATAGTTGCAAGTATAGAAAACTCCTGGAACAACCTCATGTTGATCAGGATCGAATGCAGGAATGGTTAAGGAGAGGCAAATTCAAACCAAAAGATGAAAGGTTAATATTGGCGGTCCAAGATAGTGGACTACATACATGTTGGTTTACAAAGTCCATTGAACATGCGGGAGAAACAGACAAATGTTGGATTTTGTAAAACAGAACTGGAAACAGTTGCACACCTTGTTGCTGGTTGTGACATACTAATGGCAGAAGACTGTATACTGAAAGGCATAATAATGTGGCAAGACTGTTGCACTGAGGATTGTGCAAACATTACAATGCTGAAGTAGCTGAAAAATACTAGAAAAATAAGCCACAAGGCATCATAGAAAATGATAAAGTCTGCATCACATGGGATTACCCATTACCAACAGTTCAAAAGATAGATGCAAGAAAAGCAGATATAGTGGTCCATGCAAAGAAGACAAAAGTAGCATTGGTCATTGAAATCGCTTCACCCAGTGACTACAGTGTCTTGCATACAGAGAGACACAAAGTCATAAAATATCAGGATTTGCAGGCAGAAACAAGAGCAATGGGGAAGAAGGATACCCAGACACTTCCAATAGTAGTAGGAGCAACGGGTCTTATAAAAAAGAATCTACAATGGCATTTTGATACGTTACCAATACATGTAACTCCATATGAATTGCGGAAGGGGTCATTACTGTGCACATTGCAGGTGCTGTGAAGAGGACGTCTGACTGACATCAAAGATTGAAACAATACTAACTTCATACTTTGACTTAGGAATGTGGTCAATTCCCATCATGGTACTAGAAACCCAAAAGATTTGGAAAAAGTAAAGCATGAAACCACCATCAGGAAATCATATTAACTATCAAAGTTCCAAAGATGTCATCCTACTGTTGTACTTTTTCTAGTATCAGATCTATCATGGGATATAATGCCTGCTTTGGTATGTATAAATCCAAGCACTGCACTCAGATGGAAAGATCCCAAAGATACCAAACCAAGAAAATTAAAAGCAACTATCCAAAAGTTAGCACAACTTTCCTTATATGCAGCAACTGATTTGAGGTGACCTGTGTCTCACTTTCTGAGCCATTAAAGATCCAGTCCTAAATGACTTCCCATTTCATTGCAAAACCAGTCACTCTATACTGCACTAAGGAAGTAAATCTATGCCAACAAATAAACAGGACTCACTACAGTGACAGGTTTTTAATTCAACATATTGTTAGCCTAGGCAATAAGTCACCACTACAAGTCGAAGTGCTTTACCTTTAAGGCTAGACTTTATGATGGATGGGTAGACACAAATTTATATCAGGGTTATCATGTACGGCCCTGCTCAATTTGGGAGGTGAGCATTGTTAAGTGCTTGAAAACTTCTTAAAACTGTATAGGGCTATGCATCTTATAGTCCTCATGATCACTTGACTAGTTTGTTTTATCATACTGTACATTTCATTTCACTTTGTAATACATGTAGACTACTTGTATCATGCACACTATCCAGCTTAAAGTCGGCGTAGTTTCTCTGTATTGGTCATTTTGTGTTCTATCATTTCATACATGATAAAATATATTTGGCTACTGTGTCTAACAAAAGTGTTGTTTTTGTGTGTGACTTGTGTAATAGAAATACCCATGGTGTATGTTTTTAGAAAGGAGAATAAATACACTCAGCCTTATCACCATCAGATACTAATGGTTAGCTTGTTTGAGGTACTTAGCAGCTTACCTTTACACCATCATGTTTTGTAATCTTGGTCCCAGTTTCTGTACTGCTTATATCTAAAGAATGTTTACTTCTTCTTCTCAAGACAACTGGATAACAAAGACAAGCTACCTTCCATACTGTAACTTTTGGGTATGTAGTGAGAAGTTCCACAGTGCCTCCATGATAGTAGTGCCATGTTGATATTTTATTTCAGGATATTATAAACCATTGTAAAACTGAAAACAATGGTGCTTCCCAGTTGCAGGTTATTACTGATAGCTGACAATCTTGCTTTTGTGGGGGTCCAAAGGTTTTGATGGTTAGACACCAACTATAGCTATGCTAACGGCGGGTGCTTTGGTCTGATATTATAAACCATTGTATACACGTTTATTTTGTCTTACTGAATTGTGGTGTGTCTGAGTTTACCATTTTATGTGTCTGTATGTGTGTCTTTGTGTGTGTGTGTGTGTGTGTGTGTGTGTGTGTGTGTGTGTGTGTGTGTGTGTGTGTGTGAGCATGTATGTGTGTAAGTACTACTGAGGGAAATAGATTGCACTTGTGATGAACACATAGTTCATTGTGTTGATGTGAGCTTGTACTGCGAAGGTTTATAAGACTGTCAGACTACTGGATTCTTCCCATGCCTTCCCATGTTTGCTTGTCCAGGAGTACTTTCTCTTACTCATGGTGCCACAGTGTGACCTATCATGAGACGTATACCACAATCTCAAAGAGCTGCAGTAGGACATTGTGATGCCCCACCCTTTTGCTTGTGATTGGTCTTCACAGTGTACATCTTGTGAAAAAGTTATCATGGCAGATACATGCACTGTATTAAACGGCCATGATTTTTGTCATAACATGGCTGGATGTTTGATTTCTGGTTTCCAGAACAACATCTGTATATATGAGCTGCCACGTGTTTCATGACAAGTATTCACAGACTGCAGTCCAAGTGCAGAACAATCATGCCTATTATGGTCCATGGACATATAAGAAGGATCAGGACACATAATTGCAAGACCAAGCAGACATTATCTTTTTTTCCTTTTTAGAACATTTTGTATCCATGGACTTTTTCAGTGATACAGTCATTACTGACTATCATAATTTTGCATTCTTTGCTGCCACTACCTATCAGCCATCATCTCCCTCCCACCCAGCCAACCCATTCATTCAGCACCACCAAGGAAGGGTGTGCACTGGGTTGACCATAGAAGATGTCCCCTCACTTCTGCAAAAGCCATTTCCTCCAAGCAGCTCAGCCCATCTCCATAAAACATGACTGGTGGCTTCCCAATCTCTGCCATAGAAACTGCACCAACTCTTATTTCCAGAAGTGTGCATAACCATCTTCAATCCCAGTTGAGAGGAGTGTGACATGATGTTCCATTCCTACCCTTCCCTGACTGTCACTTCAGTATTGGGGCATCTAATCAAACCATGGTCACCTGGGTCACACTCAGAGCTCCAGCTCTCTGTTTCATGGGGCCAGAATTGTGGGGCATCATTGCTATAAGAGGGCATTATTGTCCAAGCTGGGAAGAAATCTGACTGAATGCATGCAATTTTTACCTTTTTCTAAATCAAACATTTATGTTTCTACATAATTCACACAAGTTTGCTGTAACAGATAAAATGAATTCATCAAGCTATGCTGTTTGTGTGCAGACATACCTGCTAATGATTAACATATAGTTTGGTCATATGAATCTGGAGTTTGGGCATTCTCATCTAGTGTAGTGGAAAAGTAAAAATATAAGTGCTAAATATTGTTGGTATAATTATATGGGTAGGATACCAAACATCACTACAGATAATGTTTCAGTACCACTAGTTTCTGTTTGGATGAATCACTGTAAAGACAAAAACGTTTTTTGAAATTATGGTTGAACTCTATGAAATTCTAAACTTTTTCTTGGCATTTATACCTACATTGTTTCAGCCTAATATTATGTTTCCTCACCTGTGATCTCAACTTAAGGCCATTTGCATTTTTGAGGGTTGAATGACAGAAGGGACATTGTCAGCCATTTGTGATTACTAGAGGCCAGGATGAGATACTCTCCTCTCAAGACACTTGAAGAAAAATTATTTGTGAATGCTTATGCCTGGCTGTAGAACATATTTCCATCAGTAGGTGGTTATTATTAAGTGTTTGTATTATGGTGTTTGCAACTTGTTCATCTTATGATATACAAATTTGTTTCTTTGGAATCATTTTAGGATGAATGGCATCTCTTTAATCCTAGTAAGACAAGGAGTAGAGAGACATAGGCTCTTGCTGGCCTCTGATTGGGCAGTGTGCATGGGGCTTTGCTGATTAGGCTGACTGTGGTTTTGGTGAGTACCTCTTCAGGGCCTTTGTGCAACTTAGATGTCTGTTGCATTCAACTGCTGTAGGCCCTATCCATGGTATCTACCCAACAGAAAACTATAGCAAGTATACTGAACACAACAACACACAGGTTAATACAACTTCTCAGAAAGCAGCTTGAGATTAGTGTTTCACTTTTGTTTCTGATGAGGGAAGGAGTTAAGGATCACTAATTCCTAGATGAATGTAGCTGTGTTGAGACCAGCACTATTCCCCTCTACCAGTCAGCACATCTAGTATTCATCTCCAAATGTTACAAGTACTAGCCTCCTTCACCTTTAAGCCCAAATTACTAAGTACCTTAAACATAACCTACCTAAAACACAAAGACCACCTAACTGTAACCTAAGAAAAAAACAGTCAGCAACTTCACGAACATAAAACATAGGTAGCACCCACCATGAAACATACATCTAAGAGCCACACAGACTCAGATCAATAGCCCATAAGGCAAACCTCCACACATTCCAATATACCAGTCATAGCTGAGTCCAAAGTGAGACAGTCCGATGCACCACTCATTAGGCTGTGCAAATAGACGGTCACGGTCAGTCATCTATCAGGTGTCACGATTCTCCACATTCCACACGCACTCATGTCTTAGCACCACAAGTACACACATAGTACAGTTATAGTGTATGTAGGTGTAAATGACTTGAAAAAAACCTTCCTGGATTATATGAAGACAGACATGATAGAACTCTTGAAATATGTGTCTGAGGCATGTATGAATCTAACTTTGAGAGCATTCTATCATCACCAAGAATGATGCAGCAATACATACAAAAGATTTTTGACTTTAGAAATTGGCATAACTTATGGTGTCATTTTAAGGGTGTACAATATGTCAGCCTGGAAGGAGATGGAAGACACTTCCATAGGTTCATAGGTTCATAAGAGGTTACTAGGCTATTGGCCATAGGGCCTTCATAAGCTTAGCCATGTTATACCTTTGTTCCCTTATTGACCAAGTTGTATGGCCTATATATGCAGCATGAGTCTATGATCGGCACCAAATGCCCTAATTCAGGAGGGACATAGGTGACACCCCTGGGTTAAATTTACAGTTTCTCATCCAGTTGTCTAAGTTATGCTTGAATAGGGTCATCGAGGAGCTCTGTTTTACGGGAAATGGGAGTTTGTTCCAGAGGAGTGGCAATCTTTGGGAGACATATCTGTCTCTCCAGCATGTCCTGTTAATGTAGCAGGCTAGGTTAACATCCCTAGAGTGAGTGAATCTTGTCCCATTTGACTTGTGGATGTACAGCATTTATATTAGGCCAGGGTCCTAGACTGCTCTGTAGGCCAGGCAAAAGTCACCTCTCAGCAGCCTATAAGATGCAGAGAACAGTGACAGGGCCTTCAGTCTATCCATATAGGTCATGTGTTGAAAGCCCTGAATTTTCTTGGTGAGAAATCTCTGAGGTCTCACCAGCTGCTGCAGGTGTCTAATGAGGTACATACAGAAGACAGCATTGTACTCTATTAGTGGTCTGATAAGGGATGAGTACAGGGGAGTTATAACATTTTTAGTGCTGGATGATATGCCCTTATGTATGAGGCGTGCAATGTAGAAGGCCTTCCTTAGCACTCTGGACACATGGTAATTAAAGTTAAGGTTGCTATCAACCTGTGGTACCAAATCTCTCAACACAGGGTTTGAGCTGAGGAGGGTGCTGTTAATATTGTAGTTTCAGGGACTTCCCCTTTGCTGAAAGGGATGATAACACATTTGTTTTGCATTTAGTTTAAGTCCGTGGCTTTGGCACAAGTCATTTGTCTGTGTAAGCCCTTTTTGTAGTATGTCAACATTGTTGGGGGACTCAATGATTGCACCCACTTTGCAGTCAACAGAGAACATGGTAAGCCACAGGCCATATATTTTTGCCTGGACTTATGAGAAATAGATTTCACACAGTAGAGGACCTAGCACAAACCCTTGTGGTACACCACTGGTAACTGGTCTGCTGCTAGAGGTGGAATTCCCAACTTTGACTGTATGTGTTCTGTCGCTGAGTAGTTAGTTAAACATCTAGAGACATATGGGTTAATTCCCAGCTGGTGAGTTTCTCAATGATGCCTGAGTGGGGGATTGTATCAAAAGCCTTGGCTAAGTCAAGATATGCTGTATGTTCTGTTTTGCCTTCATCCAGGGGTTTGGTGACATTCTCAAAGAAGTCCACCAGGTTTAATAAGAATGATCTACCCTTAATGAAGCCAAATTGGGTTGGGTGAAGAGTCTGAATGTCACCTATCACTGATGATAAGGACCATGATGATTTTCTCCATGGTCTTGCTGATAATTCTGGTTAGGCTTATGGGTCTATAGTCCCTGGTTGGTTGATGGACCTGCTTTGTGCAAGGAAATTACTGTTGCTGTTTTCCACACTACTGGGACAAAGCCAGTACTTAGACTGTGGCTGAGGAGACTGCCAAGTGGTTCCACTAGGTCCTGTTTTAGACCATTTATTAGGCAGCCTGGGATATTATCTGGTCCCATACAGGCTGTGTTTTTGGTTATGGAAAGTGTGGTTATGACCTGCTCTTTGGAGAAATTAGGTAGAGGACTGGTGATGGGTATTCTTAGCTGAGCCTTCCCTTTTAGATTTCTGACGTAGCTAAAGAATGCCTTGAGATTATCCTTAGCTAGGGATGCTAGTTTAGCTTCGTAACTGGCTTTAGAGGACTTTACAAGATATCAAGTTTGATTGTTCAAGCTGTGGAAGGCATCCTTCCTCTGCTGAGGTATATTCCTCTTGTTCCCATACATTAGTTTCTTCCTCTTGTTGTATAACCTATTTATGCTTGGTGTCTACCAGGGTGGCTTGCTTGTTTTTTTTTTTTTTTGTGAGGACCTTGTTTTGATCCATTCAGGTACATCTGAGTTTATGCATTTGTATAGTTGTTTATACAGGGCATTTGTGTATACCTCTTTATAGAAGTAATTGTTGATAGTGGTAGCAGGGTGTTTGAAACTATTTATGCTATCACTTAGGAGGCTATAATTTGCTTTGGAGAAATTCTTCATCCATTTTGCTCTTGGGGGGGTGGTCAGGTATGATGATTACTTCGAATAAGACTAATTTATGATCAGATCTTACCAGGGAGGGCAACACACATGGGGTAGTGCAGAGACTCCCTTTTTTGGTGAGTACTAAGTCTAGAACATTCAAGCTCCTTGTGGGGATGCAGACTATCTGTTCCAGAGCATTTGTATTAACAAAGTCCAAGAACCTTAGGGTGAGCATGTTTGTGTTCATATATGACTCCCAATCAATGGAAGGATAGTTGAAATCACCCATGACCACAGTGTTTGGCTGTATAGTGAGTGACTCAAGTCCAGGTAGGCAGAATGGCTCTTGGGATTCATGGTGGAGGACCTATAGCTAACAATGATATGGAAGGGGGTTTTACCTACAGTTAGGAGCCATACTGTTTGACCAGGCTTGAGGTGTATTTGTCTTTAATGAAGATGGATATACCTCTGCCTTTAGTTCTTTCATGCATGTTTTGAGGTCGGAACAAATGGAAGACATTGTAGCCATGCATGGCCAGGGTGCTCTCTGCGACCTTGAAGCATGTCTCTGTGACTGCACAGACATCAGCATCTTCCAAGGAAAGGACTGCTTCCGGTGAGTACAGTTTCCAATTTAGACTCCTAACATTAAGCAGCATAATCTTGAGTTTGTCTCTAGTAGATTTTTTTACATCGGAATTTTGTTGTTATGACATTGCCTAAAAAAGGCACTATGGGGGAGGCAAGTACCTTTGCCAGTAACCAAAAGCCAAGAGGTGACAGGTGAAGACCATCTCTGGCAAAGCAGCATTGTCTGTCGACCATATCTTCCCAGGTTGACAGATACTGGATCTCCCTGGATTGACATCAGAAGCTAAGCCAATTGTTGAAGTCAATCATTTTTTGTTTATACTGAGGCACCATTCTGGGTGAAGGTAGAATGCTGCTTAGGGCAAGGGCTATTCCTGCATGGGACACATAATCTGAGAGTTTAGTCATGTCTCTCTTCATATAGCCCAGTGAGGTGTTCCTCAAGTCATTCACTCCAACATGGACTATAATAGAGTCATAACAGTGCATGTTGTTGAGAAACTTGAGTCTGTGCATGATCTGATGGATCCTGGCACCTGACAGGCAGCTAACTGTGATTTTCTCCTTGTCCAGCTTGGTGAGGAGGGTATATGTGTGTCTCACTATGAAGTTGCCTATGACCAAGGCATTTGGTTTTTAGGTGTTTTGTCTTAGGGGCTTATTGGCTGAGGCACTGTTGTGTGCATTATTATGTGTAGTGAATTCTGTTGGATCTGCAGTATGTGCAGTAGTTTTGTGCTTGTGAGGTCTCTGATCTTTAAGTAGGCTTCTACAAGCACCTCCTCATATATGGGTTTATGTGTTGTGAGCTTGTTATGTGCAAGAGGAGAAGTGTGTGTGCTGACAACCTAATTGATATCTGGTTTGTTGTTATCTGAGAGAACTGATTCCAAATTCATAGTATAGATACATCTCTCAAATGTTGTATTCATTTGTTTTAGGAGTAATTGGTTGTCGGTATACATGAGGCAATTGCTACATTGCCTCTCGATGCTCATGTCAATCAGGTGGGCTGGAGAAATGGTGAAAAACTGTCTGTTCATTATGGCAGGTATGTACTGTAGCAACTAGTGGGGATTGGGCTAGATGGAGAAGGTTTTGCTGTAAGATAAAAAAAAACAGCTATTCTATGGAGGACTAGTGGTAGAAAACTGTGTCAGTGTTTTACACTGCACAACTGAGTTACTCACAGGGCAGCAATGCACAACTATGTTGTGCACAGTGAAGCTGGGGATCTTAAGAGGGTTCCCTTGTAGACATCTAGGGAATTTCTTTTTCCAGGCGGTTGCTTCTATGCATGGCTATAGACAGCTGTGCTAAACCCTGTTGCGCAATGCACAGCTGTTTGCAAACTGCTTTGCCAGGGATGGCCTGCACCTATTCCTGCACGACATTTATGCATTGGCTAAATCCCTCTCCACTGCCATAGTGCCTTTTTTAGGTAATGTCCATCTTCTAAACCTTCCAACATAGCAAAAACAGTATCTGGATAATATAAAGGTACTGCTAATCAGTGCTACAAACCTTACCAAAAAGCTCCACTTTCTACATACACTCCTTTCCCTGGAAAAAATCAATATATGTATCATCACAGAGACCTAGTTCAAGATCAGCGAGAGTGCTCCATCACTGAAGGATTTCAATGCCCACCATAGGTTCAGATGTACCCCATTAGGTGACGGTACTAAAGGCGGCAGCATCTCCATATTCTTAAAAAGCCATTTCAGTTGCAGAGTTATTAGACAAGAAAATAAACTGGAATTCCAGCAGGCCCAGCTTATTATTAAGAAAACCCATTATTATATCATAGCTAACTATAGTAATGATTCTATGTCCCTTTCAGGCCATATTACCTACCTAGCCAGTATGGAGCTGCTATGCATTAATCCCAACACCATTCTCCTAGAAGACTTTGACTACCTCTCCGTTAACTAGGAGACTTACACATCATAAAACATGTATGCCCAGAAATTTTGGACTTCAACAATACAAACTCTCTGGACCAGTTAGTCCATACTTCTACTAGGGATGATAAAGTCCAGGACTTGGTTCTTACCAGTATGGGGTAGCTCTGCTCCCCACCAATGTGCTTTCATCCCTGGTATCAGACCACAGACCAGTCACATTCACCTCAAGATTGAAGCTGGAAGCATCTATCAGTACCTCAATATTCTGAGATTATACCAAGGCTAATCTACTAAGATTGAGAGATGAAGTTGCTGTTTTCAAAAGCCCCTTCCATCTAGATGAACCACTGCTTATGCAGAGTCCTTTACTGCTAAATTCTATGCACATGTAATTAGCTGTATAGATGCATCTGTCTCCCTCAGAAGTAAATACAACACCAAATGTAAAAATAAACCCCCTTCAGTGAAACCCTAATATAAACAGCCTCTATAATAAAATAAAAAAAAAAAAAACATTGCACACAAAACTGAATTCATCTCTCAAGATCCCAATAACACTCTTGCTAAACTTAACAAGGCACTTTGGACCTTTATCAAATCAACCAAATCCAGATATGAGAAAAAAATGAACACCCAGGTGAATAATAAACAAAGCCTACTTTATCTGTGTTAGAAATCTCAGTAACAATGCCAGGCACCATGTAAAGCTACTAGTAAATGATATCTCATAGTCAGACCCAAAAGACATAGCAAGTATACAAGCTGTCATATTTAGTTCACTTCACTCCTCCTATATTCCCAGATCACATATCTGCATCTACACTGCCTCGCATCCATAAAGAACAAGTTCTCAACATGCTATCCAAGGTCAAAACCACTACTTATATAGGGCTAGATAATATACCGGGCTGCCTAATGGTCAGTCTGAAATGTGACTTGTAAGACCACTTACAAGCTTCGTGTCAGATGAATAGAGGACAGCAACAGTCATCCACTTGAATTATGGAAATTATCATTAGGAATTCACACATAAGGACATTGGTAACCTACACATTTTTGACCCAAGCCACTTTGGATTCTTCAAAAGCAACTTAACCTGGTCGACTTCTTTGAAAACGCTAGTGAAGCAATGGATGAGGGTAAATCAGTACACACCACATATCTAGACCTCTCAAAGGCATTCAATGTCATTCCATACTCAGGTATTGTAGATAAACTCTCCCAGCTAAATGCAAATTCCTATGTAACTCACTGGATTGTTTCACAAATAGAAACCAGGAAATTTGGGTGGGTGGTACCACCCCTAAAAGACATGTCACCAGTGGTGCATCCCAAGGTTCAGTCCTTGTGCCACCCTTGTTTGGCATTTACTTCTCAGATATCAAAGGAAATGTTAAAGGTTTATGGATGACCAGTTTTGCAGATGACTGTAAACTTGGTGCCATCATAAACTAACCAGAGGGCACCAAAATCTTCCAAGAGTCTTTACCCAAGCAAATAGCTGGTGTCAAAACCATGGACTAATACTTAATGCCAATAAATGTATAGTTGTATCCTTTAAAAAGCATGATTTCCTTGTAATTATCACATTGACAACACACTCCTGAAAACTGATCTAGTAATCGGGGATTTGGGAACCAGTGTTAACAATGAACTGTCTTTTGATCACCGTATAGCCAATATTTTAAGGAATCTTTATTGCACAACGTATATCTGAAGATATGCATCCAGGTACAGGGATCATTCTAATGCGCTCAGTTCACATCAGGGAGATCACTGAATATCATGCTGCATTTGGTATGTAGCTGTCTAAATAGGTGTTACAACTGCAGCAACCACAGCACTTTCTCAGTAAAATAAATACCAAAGGCCAGAATCATAAAAACCATGCAGACCTTCTCAAAGCCTTACCCCTCTTCTCAGTATCATAAACACTACTAAGAAGCAACCTCTGCCTTTTATGAAGAGCCTTAGCAGACACTATCTTCTCAGACCTTTTACTCATTAAAAAGTCCAATGGTAGCATGAGCACCCACTCAAGAATCTCAACCTCTTGCATCAGGGGTAGGAGGTTGGCATAATGTTTAAGGTGTCTGCCTTGCAAACACAAGGTTTAGGGTTTGATTCTGACATGGGGTAATTGACTAGGCTTAAAATGGCCCACAAGGGCACTTAGCCTTGTACTAATCTATGAACCTATAAGCAAAACATGTTGGTGGGATAGGTATGTATCACAGAGACTACCTCTTCAATGGAACTGTCTGCCACTCCAGATAAAGCAAAATACTTCTCTTACTCTGTTGTTTTCCTTCACTTAAATGTCTTTATAACAGATATATTCAGGACTGCATGAGCTTCATTATTCTGTTAAGAATTTGAGTTTTATAAATGCATGAAGGTATACTGACTTAATACAGCTGATAGTATTAATGTGCTATCTTAAAACACTTTGTACTGTTTTTAGGTCTCCCATGTAAAAAAAGACAATATGATCAAAGGCTTTTTAACTTGGCTATCAACATGTAAGATATAGATAGTGGCAGTGATCCAGCCCCATTATTTGCACTATACCAAAGAGCACTGCTGCAATTTACAGGAATCCACAGTTGCAGGATGTGTTGCTAAGGTCATACTATTGTGTTGCTAAGGCTGTACTACTTAGTGTAATGGAGTACTCCTAAAATGCACCTATCCCTGCAGTAAACATGTAATTAATTTAAATTTGCAGGGCTTACTAACTCTGCCAGCTCAGCAATTCTCAGACTGCTAAAGGTACCCAGGATACCTGCTGGAGGAGTGGCAGGTGTTACATTACATTACTGCTGCTGTAAGTTCATTAATATGCCTCACTCTCATAAGACATTCAACATGACAGCTACACTACTAAAATTACTCAGATACACACAGGAGGATTGCTAGATGCAAAGTCCATTAATATATAGTAGTTTCATAAGACAGTTGATATAATTGTTACACTATTGCCTGTCACTCAGTACATCCTGCTTTTTGCCTCCTACTCCTCTCCCTATTTTAAGCATCATAGCCTTCATGTTGTACAAGAAACCACGGTTTTAAATATACATAACCTCCCTCATCTCATCATTCCGAGTCAGGCCACAGTGCATACTGAATGCATGGGAGATAGCTGGATTAACCTGTGCATCTTCCAGTGGTACAACAGTCTGTTTCCTACCAATATCACACCAGATTAGGGCACATTTTGATGGCTAAAAAGGCCAGACGGAAGTTTAAGGCCACAGAGAAGACACACATTTGGGTTATTCAGTGCTGTATAGCTCAAAAGGGGGAGCAATGAAGAAGTATATTGTTTTAAGAGGGTGAAAGGGTAGCTTTCATTGACCATGAGCAGAAACAGGATCTGTAAGGTCATACAAGGGGTTTGAGGCATTGCAGTAAAAGATCTGCTGTGAAGCTATAAAACTGTTAAACTGAGCGCACACACACACACACACACACACACACACACACACACACACACACACACACACACACACACACACACACACAGTGTCATTTCACTTATTGCTAACAGATGAGTCTTGCAGATGGAGCAGAGGGTTAAGGCTGTTAACTGTAGTTACTGTGGTACAAGGTTTGAGTCTCTCAGCCCTCATTTGTCTACTGTGTGATGTTGAGTAAGTTCATTAACCGGACATCGCTGCCAGAATGTCCTTGAAAATTGACTATGTGCCCAGTGGGCCGACCTGGTTAACAAAGGGGTATTATTAGTAATATGAACAAAAATATGGTTTACTTCAAAAAAAATCTCTTTCTTTAAGAAACATCCAGTAGAAACTCATTTAACAGTCGGCAACATTCCCAGGTGGAAAACAGGGCAAGCTGATTTCTTGGGTGCTATTATGATAATATTGCTGTGCATTGGTAGCACTGGTAGCATCAACTGCATTTCAAGTGCCTGAATGGCATCAAGTGTCCCATCACTGACAGGAAATAAACCCCAAAAATACTGTGAATTAGAACTCATCATTGTGGTACACCAATGTACAGCGATACAGAATATGAGTCTGCAGTCTTATACTTTACTTCTTTGTTTTTTTGCTGTATGCAAGTATCATGCCAAAGGCATGATAATAGGATGCAATAGTCTCTGTAGATGAAAATAATGAATGCTAGTATCAAAGGTCATAGTGAGATGATAGAAAACGACTCAAGTCTGCTGTAACCTATTCATTCCACTCTGGATCAGTGACATTAAGTCTGCGTCTGCATCACTATCTATCCTAAAACAAACGGGTTCTGATGTACTAAGTTTTGATGCACAGTTGAATAGCTGGACATGGACAGAAAGGGCTGATGTCTGGAATTCGAAAAGTGATTAGTGGAGTACTGTAGGGTCTAACCTGAACCCAAAGATCTTCAGCATGTTTATTTTAACATGACTGAGGGCATAGTGAACAGGATCATACTTCTTTCCTATTATACAAACATTAGGTATAGCAGTAAAGAAAAGTCCAGCGAGGGATTTAGAAAGGTTGAAAAAGTGGACAGAAAGGTGGTGATTGAGATTTAGTGCAAACAAATGCACATTTCTAGTTATAGCAGAAAATTAATCTTGATCATGTATGGACTCAACAAATAAGTTTGTTTTCCAGGATTATTGACAGGAAAGAGCATTTACTTTTATTTTTTCAGTGAACCATATTTATTAACTATATTCTGGAAAGCTCCACAGATATGGTAAGGACTGAAAGATTAGGGTGATAGTTTGCACCAAATAGGTGTAAAAGGATGAGACTATACCAAGTCAAGGCAAATTGTTACCTCTAACCTACGATGGATGCTTCTCTAATTTCTCTCAAGACACATAAAACAAGAATGTGATTATGAAATGAGGTGGTTGTATGCCTACTATATTGATATGGTATGGGTGGACAAGAAGGGCTAAAATCAAACAATGATCTCATCCCTTTCACTTCTATCCAGAAGCAATTTCATAATAAGCTTGTGAACGTTGCCTGCTGAAAGGCTGCCTGTTTTCATGGAAATACTTCCTTAGCATGAGCCTTTTTTTTCCCAAAGAAGAGCACACTAGACTAAAGCAATGACAATTCTTAAACAGACAACCTCTTTATCACAATTCTGGAAATATTTATGGTTTAAAAAAGAGCTTCTTAGAAACATCATTAATAAGTTAACAGAAGCCCAATACTGTCTTGCAGTCACGTAAGACTATGAAAAATGGAACCTATCATAAATGCTGTACAGAGTTTATAGGTATTTTTTTTTTGTATTCAGTGTTCTAAATGGCAGTAAAAAAAACTCCTTATCCCAAATGTGTTTTACTACATATACATACACACACACATACCCACCCACACAAACATATATATATATAATTATATATATATTGATAGATAGTAGTCCAAGGAACCATTGAGGAGTCTGCTCAAATTTCCACTTAGGGAATTACTAGCACAAGGGATAACTCAAGAGTAAAGTGCCATAATGGACCAGGCATCTGTATGGGGATGGGGAGACATTAGACACCAAGAGATTTTAGAAATGTGCCATAACAGAACTGCTACTGTGCTTAGGAGGGCACAAGCCACCAGGGCAACTGCAAGTGTGACATATCAGCAATTAAAAACGATTCTGTATCATCACCCTTAAAATGTGTGAAGATAATACATGGCAATAATATGCAATTGTCCACAAATGAAGGGGAGGTTGGATGGTACTGAGCAGAAGCTTTGAAATGTGTGCTGCTTACTTACATTTCAAACCTTGATACAATTACTTCTACTCCTTATAAGTCTAAACTAACTGACACACCCACCGGAGGTAGGGCAGCCTGAATTGTTGTTGTGTTTTCCTTCTCCCTACCAGCAATCATTCACAGTTGCTAATAGAGTGTATTATGTTTACATCTAAAATATGGAGCCAAGTATTTGGGATTCAGCAGTTCTAATGAGTTCACACCTCATTTTCATCTTCACCATGCTCACAGCCCTGACTCTACACCATAAAAAGGCAACCATGTAGCGAACCTGAAGGTGAGGACACTTGTTTATGTGGATAATGCAGAAGAGTATGCTTCCATTGTTTTATATATATACATATATATATATATATATATATATATATATATATATATATATATATATATATATGTAGCTTTACATCAGCAAATGCTTTTATCTGTATGCATTTCTTACAAGTATACTGATGGCATGGGCATGTTCACTTTCTCAGATGCACAGCCTTATTAACTGTCATCACAAGTGCTAATATTACAGCTGTTTTTATCATCACAAGTGCTAATATTACAGCGGTTTTTATGTGTACAATCTTCTATTGTTATTTCCGTGAAATGGTAAACATCCTATATTGTCAATGACACAGGGGGTGTTAGCCTTCTAGGATGAACCATACACATCTCTAAGGAAGTGCTGGCCACAGGTAGATGTGATTGGCAATAGCTTAACATGGAGTATTCTGTGTTAAATCTGTAGACATATTTCAGGGACAGTTAATTTGATAGCACTTTTAACATTCCACTGATGGTTTGTTAGCAAAAGATGCCATTTGCCTGTTCTTTTGGGAGTGTGGGAGCAAAGTTGCATTTCTGTTTTGGCACAAACAGTGATATGCTGCTATTGTTACTCTCCTTATTTTGTATCAAACTTTGCTTTGAGTGTGAATGTAATATGCTACAACCACACAATCCTCTTTTTTATGTTTCAGTATTTTGACTGTTTTATGTTTCTCCAGTGGGTAATAGTGAAATGCTACCTTTTATGTGTTATCTGGAAATAGGACTTTTAGTTATGTGATACTTACACATATTATCTTTTTGTTGCACTTTAGGTAATCTAGGACTATGGCACCCAGGTGTCTCAGTCCCTGAAAACCCCCATTCAGTGGTCCTGAGAATCAGGTCATTGTGGATGCTTTTAGGAAGCATAGTGCCTTTCTGTTTGAAAGGGGACATGGAGATATGTCAGACAGAATCCAAATTTAGCTGCAGATAGTTGCAGATGTCAATGCAGTAGGCAGCCACAGCAGGATATATGATCTGGTGCACCATAGGGCCACTGACATGATGTCATCTGCAAGGAGAAGAGCAGCTGCAGTGGCCCATGATTGAATGAGTATCGGGGAGACCCTGCTATAGAGCCACCACTGACAGAAAATGAAGAGTTCCCGTCCACTGACAGGGTCCAGACAACTCACAGGAAAGTGCAGAACAGCATGTCCTTAAAGTTGGCGTTACTGTTTCAGGGACAAGTATGTCCCAGGAGGAGCTTCCAGGTAGGCTTATGTATCTCAGTTGTTAAATACTCTTGTATAATAAAATATTGACAGCAATATGTGAGTTCTGTTAAAATAAATTTGTTTGGGGGGGGGGTTGCAGATTGCTACAGTTAACAAGACATTCTAATTGATTACATATGGGCTTAGGTTGGACTTGTCATCCAAGTTCTTGTTAAAGTATCGTTAATGGACATATAAAGGGCAAAAAATTTTAACCCCTTTGTTACTTTTAATTGTGATGATGTTGTCCTTAACTTTTGCTGAACTTCTTACTGGACCATCATCCATGGGAAGCATAGCATCAACTGCACATGGTAAGCCAAATATCTTTTTTGTCAGTGGTGATGAGTAGTTCAAAGAAATATACAATTATATCCATATGTGTGATGTGGGTGTCAGGACTGTTATGTGCATTGCTGTACTGTCTATAGTAGTGGCACCACTGTTAGCTTGTTAGCATACATTTGACTATAGTAGTGTAGCTATTAATTTCTTTCCTGTGTTTGTTGCTTATTCATAGGTTCATAGGTAGGTACTAGGCTATTGGCCCTAGGGCCTATATAAGCCTAGCCAAATGGTACCCTGGCTTTTGTCACCCAAGAAAATAATTTTCCTGTGCCCTTGTCGAGCAGAGCCACAGATGTGATCCTCGGGGTGAATTTCCTATCTTCCATCCAATCATCAAGATTTTTCTTGAAGATTGCTAATGAGGAGCTTTGTTTGATATAGATAGGCAGTTTGTTCCAGAGTATGGGAAGTCTCTGGGGCAGGAATATATCCCTCAGAATGTTCTGTTTATTGTGGTGAAAAGGTTTAGGTCCCTAGAGAGTGTAGCTCAGAGGGATTGGGATTTCTTTAAGTGGAGCATATCCAACAGCTTTGGGTTTGACATAGCTTTGTATGTTAGGCAGAGATCTCCTCTGAGTAGGCGATATGCAATGGAGTAAAGCTGGAGTTTTTTGAGACGGTCTGCGTAGGGCATTTGTCTGAGGCTGGTAATCCTTTTTGTGAGGTATTTCTGTGGTCTTTCCATTTGTTTTAGATGTCTTGTGAGGTACAAACCAAAAGAGGCGTTGTACTCTATAATGGGCCTAATGAGTGATGAGTAGAAGGAAACAATAACCTCTTTTTTCCTGGATGAGAAACCTTTTGTGATGAGGTGTGCCATGTAGAAGGATTTCCTGACTACTGTGGTGATGTGATTATCAAAGGAGAGACTACTGTCCTCCTGTGTCCCAAGGTTTCTTATCACACTTTCGGTGTTAAGTAGACTGCCACCTATATGGTAGTTCATAGGTACAGAGTTTTTACCAAAAGGGATGACAATGCACTTTTTGGCATTCAGCTTGAGGCCATGGCTTTGACACCAGACATTTGTCTCAGCGAGGCCCTTTTGTAGGATGTCCACATCATTAGGAGTTTTGATTATGGCTCCTAGTTTGCAGTCATCTGCAAACTTTGTTATCCAAAGACCTTCTGTGTTAGCCTGTGCTTCAGAAAAGTAGATAACAAACAGGAGAGGACCCAGGACTGAACCCTGTGGTACTCCACTTGTCACAGGTCTGAAGTTGGATTTAGAGTCTGCTACTTTCACAGTGTGGGTTCTGTCAGTGAGCCAGTTGGCAACCCATCTTGTGACATAGGGATTTATACCTAGTTTAGTGAGTTTATCTATAATTCCAGAGTGGGAGATGATGTCGAAAGCCTTGACGAGATCTAGATAGGCTGTGTGAACCACATTACCCTCTTCTATGGATTTAGTGACCACTTCAAAGAAGTCTATCAGGTTTATGAGACATGATCTGCCTTTTACAAACCGAAACTGGGTAGGGTCTAGAGTTTGGAGATTGCCAATGTCATTGTTTATAAGTTCCATGATGATACGTTCCATAGCCTTGCAGGCCAGGCTCGTCAGGCTAATGGGGTGGTAGTTCCCGGGGTCCATGGCAGCTCCCCCTTTGTGGAGTGGGATAACCGTTGCTGTGCTTCATTCAGTGGGCAGGAAGCCTGAGGTGAGGCTATGACTGAACATGGTACTTAGGTGGGGTGCCAGTTCGTTCTGTAGTTCGTGTAGAACGCAGCCTGGGATGTTGTCAGGTCCCATGGATGCTGTGTTCTTGGCTTTGGAGAGTGTGTTTTTTACCTGTGCAGCCATGATTACAGGAACTTTGCATTCTTCCGGTATAGGGGGTGAGAGAGGAGTAAAGTTAGCACTGAACCTATCTGCCAGGATGTTGGCAATATCAGTTGATTCTGTATATTTAGTGCCATTGTGCTGTAACTCAGAGCAGATCTGAGTGTTGCCATTGAGATTCTTGACACAGCTATAGAATGCTTTGTGGTTGTCTTTATTCCAGAGTATGAGGAGTCTCTGGGTCAGGCACCTATCCCTCCAGCATGTTTTGTTCATTGTGATGATAAGGTTTAGATCCCTGGAGCGTGTGGCTCTGAAGGATTGGGATTTCTTTAAGTGGAGCATGTCCATCAGCTCAGGGTTTGACATGGCCTTGTATGCTAAGCAGAGATCGCCTCTGAGTAGACTATATGCCACAGAGTATAGCTGGAGTTTTTTTAGACAGTCAGCATATGGCATCTGCTTTAGGCCTGTGATTCTTTTAGTGAGGTATTTCTGTGGCCTTTCCAGCTGTTGCAGATGTCTTGTGAGGTACATACCAAATGGGGCATTATACTCTATAATGGGTCTAATGAGGGATGAGTACAGTGGGATGATGACCTCCTTTTTTCTGGATGAAAAGCCCTTAGTGATGAGGTGTGCCACATAGAAGGATTTCCTGACTGTTGTGGCGATGTGGTTATCGAAAGTGAGACCACTGTCCACTTGTGTCCCTAAGTCTCTCATCACACTTTCGATGCTTAGTGTCCTGCCACCTATGTGGTAGTTCATGGGTACATGTTTTTTTCCAAAGGGGATAATTATACATTTCTTGGCATTAAGCTTGAGCCCATGGCTCTGACACCAGGCATCTGCTTCTGTAAGGCCCTTTTGTAGAATATCCACATCATTTGGGGATTCAATAATGGCTCCCAGTTTGCAGTCATCTGCAAACTTTGTTAGCCAGAGTCCCTTAGTGTTGGCCTGTACTTTAGAGAAGTAGATGCCAAACAAGAGTGGTCCCAGGACTGAACCCTGAGGTACTCCACTTGTCACTTGTCTGGAGCTGGATTTGGAGTTGACTACTTTTACAGTCTGGGTTCTGTCAGTAAGCCAATTGGCAACCCATCGAGTGATGCAGGGATTTATGCCCAGATTAGTAAGTTTATCTATGATTCCAGAGTGGGGGATGGTGTCGAAGAACTTGGCGAGGTCCAGATAGGCTATATGGACCACCTTACCCTCGTCCACAGCTCTGGAGACTGATTCGAAGAAGTCAATCAGATTCAGGAGACAAGATTGGCCCTTCACAAACCCAAACTGGGTGGGGTCCAGTGGCTGGAGGTTGCCAATGTCATTGTTTATAAGTTCCATGATAATGCATTCCATGTCCTTGCAGATCAGGCTTGTCAGACTGATGGGATGGTAGTTCCCGGGATCCAAGGCGGATCTTCCCTTGTGGAGCAGGATAACTGTAGCTGTGTGCCACTCAGTGGGCACGAAGCCTGAGGTGAGACTATGATTAAACATGACACTTAGGTGGGGTGCCAGTTCATTTTGTAGTTCATGTAGTACACAGCCTGGGATGCCATCGGGTCCCATGGATGCTGCATTCTTAGCTTTGGAGAGAATTTTACTCTTTTTTGCAACAGTTTCTTTCTTCTGTTCTAGAGTTTGTTTATGGCAGGGGACCACCAGATTGACTTCCTTTTTTTGGAGGATAGCATCTTGGTTCTGTTAGGGATTACATGATCCATGCACTCTTGTAAGTGCTTATAAAGTGCATCTGTATAGGATTCAGCAGTCGTACCTCTATTGTCCATCAGCATGGGTGTCATGAAGTTTGCCACTTCTGTCTTATGAAACGTGAAGTTGGCTTTGGAGAAATTTTTTATGGTGGTTTCCCTAATGAGGGGGGGGGATGTGGATGTCTAGGGGGATTAGCTTGTGGTTGGATCTGACAAATGAGGAATTGACCTCTGGTGCAGAACACCAGTTGTCCATGTTGGTAATGACCAGGTCTAGGATATTGCTGCTCCTGGTGGGGATGTGGATAAGTTGATCCAAGGCATTGAAATTTATGAATTCCAGAAAACATTGAGCACAAGAGTTGGTACATGAGTAATTTTCCCAGTTAATGGTGGGGTAGTTGAAATCGCCCATTATTAGGGTGTTAAGTTGTACCCTAATATTTTCCAGTGTATCAAGAAATGAGGAGTGGGAATACTGGAGCATGGTGGGGGATCTGTAGCAAGCTACAGTTTGGATTGCTGTCTTGCCCAGAGTTAGTTGCACTTGGATAATCTCAGATGCATTATGCTGAGCAACTAACCTGGAGGTGTGGATATCCTTAATGAATATGGTCACACCTCCACCTTTAGTGTTTCAGTCCAGGTTAGGTGGCCGAAAGGTGTGGTATGAATTATAGCCTGGTATGCAGGGGTGCTCTCTGGAGCCTTGAACCAGGTCTTTGTCACTGCACATATGTCAATGTTACTTTCTAACTTCTCTAATGATTTTCCAGTACAATAGTATGGTGCTAAACTGGGGACATTCAGTGACCACCAGTACTGTTGAGAGGTATGACTGTGTGGATCTTTGATGCCTGAGGCCTGCTACTTGATACAGGATGCTTGTAGTCACATAAGTTTCTGCTGCCACATGTTAAAGTCATTTCTGTACAAATCACCCACCTTTTACTTGCTTACATTACCAAGTAACAACATGCAAGGATATGCCATTCATAGGTTCATAGGTAGGTACTAGGCTATCGGCCCAAGGGCCTACGTAAACCTAGCCAACAAGGTTCCCTGGCTTACGCCACCCAAGAAAGTTATTTTCCTGTGCCACTGTCATGCAGAGTGACAGAAGTGATCCCCGGGGTGTATTTCCTATTTCCCATCCACTCATCAAGATTTTTCTTGAAGAGTGCCAATGAAGAACTTTGCTTGACATAGATGGGTAGCCTGTTCCAGAGTATGGGAAGTCTCTGGGACAGGAATCTATCCCTCCAGTATGTCCTGTTTATTGTGGTGACAAGGTTTAGGTCCCTAGAGCATGTAGCTCGGAGGGACTGGGATTTCTTTAGGTGTAGCATGTCCAACAGCTCTGGGTTTGACATAGCTTTATATGTTAGGCAAAGATCACCTTGGAGTAGGCGATTTGCTATGGTGTAACGCTAGAGTTTTTTGAGGCGGTCAGTGTGAGGCATTTGTTTGAGGCCAGTAATCCTCTTTGTGAGGTACTTCTGTGGCCTTTCCAGCTGCTGCAGATGTCTTGTGAGGTACATTCCAAAAGGGGCATTGTACTCTATAATGGGTCTAATGAGTGTCGAGTAGAGGGGAACAATGACCTATTTTTTCCTGGATGAGAACCCTTTTATGATGAGGTACGCCATGTAGAAGGACTTCCTGACTACTGTGGTGATGTGACTATCAAAGGAGAGACTACTGTCCACCTAGCTCCCAAGGTCTCTTATCACACATTCAGTGTTAAGTAGATTGCTGCCTATGTGGTAGTTCATGGGTACAGAGTTTTTACCAAAGGGGGTGACACTGCACTTTTTGGCATTGAGATTGAGGCCATGGCTCTGACACCAGGCATCTGTCTCAGTGAGGGCCTTCTGCAGGATGTCCACATCATTTGGTGACTTGACTATGGCTCCTAGTTTGCAGTCATCTGTGAACTTTGTTAGCCAGAGGCCTTCTGTGTTAGCCTGTACTTCAGAGAAGTAGATACTAAACAGGAGAGGTCCCAGGATGGAACCCTGTGGTACTTCACTTGTCACTGCTTTGAGGTCAGATTTGGAGTCTGCAACTTTTACAGTGTGGGTTCTCAGTGAGACAGTTGGCAACCCATCTTGTGACATAGGGATTTATACCTAGTTTAGTGAGTTTTGCTATAATTCCAGAATGGGGGATGGTGTCGAAAGCATTGGCGAGGTCAAGATAGGCTGTGTGAACCACCTTACCCTCATCTATGGCTTTAGCGACTGCCTCAAAGAAGTCGATCCAGTTCAGGAGGCATGATCTGCCCTTCACAAACCTGAACTGGGTGGGATTCAGAGTTTGGAGGTTACCAATGTCTTTGTTTATGAGTTCCATGATGATACGTTCCATGGCCTTGCAGACCAGGCTCGTCAGACTAATAGGTCTATAGTTCCCGGGATCAGTGGTGGCTCCCCCTTTGTAGAGTGGGTAACTGTTGCTGTGCACCATTCAGTGGGCACAAAGCCTGATGTGAGGCTATTATTGAATATGGTGCTTAAGTGGGGAGCCAGTTCGTTCTGAAGTTTGTGCAAAATGCAGCCTGGAATGTTGTCCGGTCCCATGGATGCTGTGTTTTTGCCTTTAGAGAGTGCAGCACTTTACCTATCTGCCAGGATGTTGGCAATATCAGTTGGTTCTGTAATTTTTGTATGTTTATGCTGTAACTCAGAGCAGATCTGGGTGTTGCCTTCAAAATACTTTACATAGCTATAGAATGCTTTGTCATTGTCCTTAGAATTAGTGGCGATTTTGCTTTCATAGCTAGCTTTGGAGAATCTTATAAGGGATCTCAGCTTCTTACTAAGGCTGACCAGGGAGCTCCTCCACTCATGGGATTTTACTCTCTTTTGCAACAGTTTCTTCTTTGTTTATGGCAAGGCACTACCAGATTGGCTTCCTTTTTTTGGAGGATAGCATCTTGGTTCTGTTTGGGATGGCACGATCCATGCACTTGTGTAAGTGCTTATAGAGTGCATTTGTGTAGGATTCAGCAGTCATAACTGTATTGTCCATCTGCATGGGTGTCATGAAGTTCACCACTTCTGTCTTAAGAAGCATTAAGGTTTCCTTAATGGGGGGTGGGGGCAGGATGTGGATATCAAGGGTGATTAGCTTATAGTCAGATCGGATTTCAGGTGTGGAACACCGGTCACTCATGTTGGTAATGACTAGGTCTAGGATATTTTTTCCCCTGGTGGGGTTGTGGATAAGTTGATCCAGGGCATTGGAGTTTATGAATTCCAGAAAGCGTTGAGCTTAGGAGTTGGTACACAAGTAGTTTTCCCAGTTAATGGTGGGGTAGTTGAAGTCACCCATTATTAGGGTGTTTGGTTGAACCCTAATATTTTCCAGTACATCAAGAAAAGAGGAGTGGGATTCCTGGGGCATGGTCGGGGATCTGTAGCAAGCTACAATTTGGATTGCAGTTTTGCCCAGAGTTAGTTGCACTTGGATAACCTCGGATGCATTATGCTGAGCAACTAGCCTGGAGGTGTGGATATCCTTAATGAATATGGACACACCTCCGCCTTTAGTGTTTCAATCCAGGTTACATGGCCGAAAAGTGTGGTATGAGTTATAGCCTGGTAGTGCAGGGGTGCTCTCTGGAGCCTTGAACCAGGTCTCAGTCACTGCACAGATATCAATGTTCTCCATTTTAAGGAGGGCCTTGAGTGAGTGCATTTTGAGATTTAGACTTCTAGCATTGAGTAACATTACCCTCAGTTTTTGCTTGCCTGTTCCGGTTACACTGGTGAATTTGTTATTTGAACCTTGCCTAAAAAAGGCACTATAGGGGCAGCAAGAGCCTTAGCCAGTATCTGGAATCCCAGTGATGACAGGTGCAGGCCATCTGTGGCAAAGCATCGTGGTCTGTCGACCATATCATCCCAAGCACACAGATACTGGATCCCCCTAGAATGACGTCAGAAGCTTAGCCAATTGTTGAAGTCAATCATTTTGTCCTTGTACTGCGGTATCATTCGGGGCAATTTCAGAATGCTACTCAGGGCTAGGGTCATACCTGCCTGGGCTACAAGATCGGAGAGCTCTTCCATGTCTCTTTTCATGTAGTCCAGGGAGATACGTCTCAGGTCATTCACACCAACATGAACAATGACAGAGTCATATTTGTACTTGTTGTGGAGTGACCTGAGTGTGTGGGTTATGTGGCAGATCCTGGTACCCGACAGGCAGCTGACAGTAACTTTCTCCTTGTTTAGCCTGGTGAGTGGGACATCAGTGTGCCTGACTATAGAGTCACTTATGACTAGTGTGTTTGGTACGTTGTTTTGCCTTATTGGCTGTGGTTGAGTGGTACACTGAGTCTGTGGGCTATGTGTTATTTGGGTTGTGTTGGGGGATGGAGGTTGCTTGCGTTTCTGCTTTGGAGGTCTCTGTTGCTTAGACAGATTATTAGTGAGAACCTCCGCAAATGTTTTTGTGTTACTATGTGTGGATTTTGGTGGTGTAGACTTAGTAAGACTATGTGATGAGTGTGATGTGATGCAAATGTTTACCTTCTCTTCATGACTGTCAAGTTCAGTCTTGGTTGGAAAGAGCTTTACCTCCAGTTTGGCTAGATAAGTGCATCTCTCACAGGTTGTAGTGTTGGGTGGTAGGAGGAGAGGGTTGTCTGTGTACATGAGGCAATTTCTACATTGCCTCAAGATGCCCAGATTCATCAGATAGACAGGAAAGAACACTGGGAACTGACCCTAGGACATGCCTGAATAAAAACTATTTTCCTCTAGATAAGTGAGGAAAGTGAGTACAAGAGCTGTTTTTCTCTAAGCAAATGAGAAACATAAGTACAAAAACTGTTTTCCTCTAGGTAATGAGGAAGATTGAGTGTTATAGTAATTAGTAGCGTATTTAGTGCTTACAAGTTCTGAACAAGTGCTGAGCATGAATAAGCAAATTTAAGTGCTAAAACTAAGAATCTGTATTTGCACTAGACGAATTACAGGACAGAAACAAGTGCAAATGCAGGCTTTCAAATCAGAAAGTTGAGAGAGATGGAAGAGATTGCCCAAACGTCCAGTAACAACAATTTCTGGGCCAGAACCACTAATTATGTGGTCGACAGGTTACCTAGTGCTTACCACTCCCACTGATAAGCTAGAAGGCTTCCCTCCAACACAGAAAGGCTTGGGGGGCTCAGAAGCTTACACACAGTCCTGGATACAGCAAATCTGTATCTGGAACACTAGTTACAGGAAAGGTAAGAAACAGGCTTACAGTTTTTTTTTTTTTTGGTTTTTTTTTTTTTGTTTGTTTTTCTTATAGAAAAGTAGCAAAAACAGTAGTAAAAACAATTCACATGCAGTGCAAGCTAGCACACTTGAGTATTTAGCAATATTAGACCAAACACAGTTTATAAAATGCAATTAAATTAATAAAGACTAAAAGTAAGTGCAGAAAGAGTTTATTAGGTAGAATGTGGTAAAGAGATGGGACTGGGGGAGTGTCCCAGATCAAATCTACAGTGGGGCGAGCAACTGCAAAAGCCACCAAATTTAAACTACAAACCAAAAATAGGGAGGTTGGATGAGACAAAACAGTTTCAACAGAGATCTAAGCAACAACTAACAGTACAAACTCTAAAACCAAAACAATATGCTCAGCTCTGTATATTTGCAGATCAGTCTCTCAGAACAGGGAGACAACAGTTTCAACAGAGATTTAAGCAACAATTAACAAACTCTATAACCAAAAAAATTTATACTCAGATCTGATTATTTGCAGATAGTCTGGAAGTCAGTCTCTCAGAACACAGTTTCCATGAATTAAATGCAGGCTGTTACTAACAGGTCAAATTTTATGCAAGTGATCCTTGAGTTAGATAACACACAAGCTGTAAAAACCAGTTATACCAACTGAAGACACGGCAGAAAATATTCATTCATATTATTACGCAATACACTCCAGGTTCGACACTTACGTTGTAAATACAGCAGTTGCAACAATTTTAGTTCAGGACTGACTCTGGCTGATTCAAACAGTTTACAGCCATTACATGGGTAAGTAAAGGTTGTGAGCAATGCCTGGCATCAATGTTACTATATGTATGTGCATAGGAAGAAAGTTTTACTTAGCAGAAACACACCCAGCCTGGAAAACAATGCAATTTGGTCACAACATTTCTTTATAGATTATTCTATTAAAGCAATTAATAAGCAGATGTATTACTTTATTAGGGCATATTATGTGTGCACACTCATATGTATTCAACCTCATGCGTCACACAACTTGGGTTTGTTAAAAAGATGTCAAAAAGATGTTAAAAAGATGTAAACAGGATATTTAAGAAGATGTTAAATAAGATGTGCATTTTGCATGGTTTATTATGCACTATGGTTCATTCATTCATTCATATATACAAGTATGTTTGATGTAATATGATTTAGATTGACAAGATAGTGAAGGGGTTAATGAGCAATATTTATTGTTTAACACTTCTATAATTGAATGAGTCTTATCAAGCCTAATTGATGCATATTTAAATATGTTGTGTCTTTTGGTGTACAAATGATTTTCTTTGAAAGGCTGTTGAGCCGAGGTACCGGGAAACACCAGTAAAGAGTTTTTATTCTACCTTGTTGTATCTTCGTTTTTCAGCTTGTTTTCCAGGCTGGGTGTGTTTCTTATATTTGTTGGAGTTGGTTGGAGTGTTTTTTCTGCAAAGTTTTATTTAGCCCCTTAGGTGGTGAGTGAGTGCGATATGCATTGCCTCTTAGCCAACATGAGGGCATATTGAGCATGCCTAAATCTGCCTACACCCACAGCAGTTGATGATTCCTCCTCTGACTCCTTACCTGCTTGTGGCTGTCGTGATCTTGCCATTGGTGATGGGAAGTGTGCCCCTTCCCCTTGTTGATCCTGCTGAAGCTGTTTTCTCAGGATAATGTTGTGTAGCATGGCACATACAGTGAATATTTCACTACATGTACAGGCATTGTACTGCAAGGCTCCCCCAGATGTATCTAGGCACTGGAACCGGACTTCAGCAGCCCAAACACATGTTCTATCATATTTCTGGTTTGAACATGTGCCTCATTATGGCATTCTTCAGCAGGTGTGTATGCATTTCTGATGGACATCATCAGCCACAGTTCCAATGCATAACATGCATGCATCCTCCAGTAAATGACCCTGTGGGATATCCCCCCTACTGAACATTTGATACAGTTGGGAGGTGTGTCAGATATGTGAGTCATGGTAACTGCCTGCATTGTCAGTACACACATTCAAGATGATTCCCTTGGCATTACAAATGACTTGGCAGTTAATAGAGTCGAAGCCCTTTCTATTTATGTAGAGCCTACCCTGTTCCCTGGGTGGTGCCATCATTTCTATATGTGTACAATCTATGGTAGCCAGTGCTTCATGGTAGTGTGCTACAGGGTACAACTCCTGCATATTTGTGGCCCTGTCCTCAGAAGTATGGGGAAAATATATGTGTTCACTGGCATGTTGGAGCATAGCACTCAGGAATTGATGGAGGATTCTGGATGCTGATGCATTTGGCACCCCTGCATGTCCCCAGTTGGTCTCTGAAAGGTTTCTGTAGCTAAAATTCTAAGTGTACACATACCTTTGTCTCCACTGGTATGGGTTCCCCTCGGTTTGCTTGGGTTCTGAGTTGAGGATGACAGAGGTTGTAGAGTTCCTCTAGTATATCTCTATACACCCTGTAGAATTCTAGAATTTCCACATCATGTAGGTTGTGATAAGTTAAGTGGGGTCTGAAAACTCTTCTCCTTCTTGGCCTCGGTCTATTAGCAGCAGCAGCATAGACTTCAGCCTGTTGCACATACACATGAATTAAAGCAACTGCAGTATGTGTAGACTCCTTTCCATGGCTGCATTCCAGTAGGTCTTGGAATTCACAGAGAAAGCTAGCATTGAGCCTACATGGTTGCTTTATACCTTGTCAAATAGCTCTTCCATCTTGGATTGTTTGATTAGTATGCAATTCAGCTGTTTATGCTGTAATTCGCATGCCACTGTGTTTACCTTGTTTGCAGGGCTCTACACACCATGTAGAACTTCTTACTGAATCCAAAACAGTGTCACACAGTGTAAACGGACTGTGTAGGGTTTACTGAATCTGGCTGATGATTTTTAAATTAAAGGTTTAATATTTTGGTATGTTCTTTTCTTTTTTTGTGTAAGTTAAAATGTTTCATTTATCAAATACTGTTTAGATTCTACAGCATATGTAGTGAAGAATTACCATATGAAACTATTCATATAAGTTCATACTGTACATGATACAGGACTGACCTTATGACTGAGCAGTTATTGCAGAATACAGTGATGTATTATCCAAATGGATAAGATAATGTTACAAATAGTAATATGTGTTTTTTTTCCTGTTTCCAAAAGATTTACTTACATAGAAAGAGCAGCTGATTTGAGTTTTTCAGATTAAGCATAATATGATTAAGCAACAATTGCATAAAAAGTTTGATATTGACGTTGAGTAGGAATGTGGTTCTGTATTCATTATGTCCTAGAAAGTTGTTTAAAATGAACGGGATAATATTATATGAAGCTGTTTAAGTATACTTATGAGTCTGTTCATAAACATACTGCAGAATATGGCAGAGGATTTATCACAGGACTATACAGCTACTGAAGTTATATGGAACATGGTGTAGCTTCAGAATTACAAATAAAAATATTAGTAAACCTGCTTTCAGAATTATAATTATTAAGAAGATTGCTTTTTCCAAGATAAAAAATCAATCTCTTAAAAAAAAAATTCCCTTTCTTTATGCAATTCAAATGCTTATAAATGCATTCTAGAAATCTTCTTTCAGTTTTACCCACATAGAAATTAATAATTTTGAGCACAAAACAATGTATAGAATCACAGCTGCACTGCAATTAAAAAAGTCAAGACAAGGTGTCACCCTAGGTAATCCCAGATCCATATCCTCTTCTTTCGGCTTTTCCCAGTTAGGGGTTGCCACAGCGGATCACCTGTCTGCTCATGATTGCAGTGGAGTTTTACAGTGTCAAGTTGCCAACCCGGCACTCAGCCTTCCACAGAAGGCACACACATGCACACGCTCACACCTAGGGCCAATTTAGAGTGTCCAATCCACCTACAGCATGTCTTTGGGATGTGGGAGGAAACTGGAGCACCCAGAGGAAACCCACACGACCACAGGGAGGACATGCAGACTCCGCACAGAAGGCACCCCAGCCAAGAATCGAACTGGAGAACCTCTTGCTGTGAGACAGCAACGCTAACTGCTGCACCACCGTGGCTGAATCCCAGATGCATATATATATGGGCTTTAAATAAACTACATTGGTTATGTGCCCCAAAGCTGGTCATTGTGCTACAGGTATCTATTACTTGACCTTTACTCTCAAACCCCAAAGATTGTAACTTGATTTACATGATAACATTGGGGAGAACCCAACTTGTTGACCAAAAATACTAGCTTCTAGCTGCGTTGCATACTTTTTCTATCAGAATGGGTATTAGCAGAATGTTGTAACACTATAGTTCTGAAAAAAAATGTACTTTTACTGTGGGACTGAGCTGTGGCCTTACCATTGTATACTAGTGGTTTCTTAAAAATCAGAGCAAGTGCATCATTTCTGACCACAGTGACTTCCTTGACAACATTAACCAAAAGTCCCCTGGGGTGTTCGCTCTTGTATCCTTTCCAAAACATGACTTTCACTTTCATACATTCACTTTCAAATAACTCATCACGTGGGGCTATTCTGGATTCCCATACTAACTGGCCCTTAAAAATATTTCTTTTTTGTCCACAAGGGTCTATATTAAAAGCAAAACAATGCCTTTTCCCGGTTAGGGGTCGCCACAACAGATCACCAGTCCGCTAATAATTGACAGGGGATTTTTTTTTTTACAGTACCAAGGTATCAGCCCAACACCCAACCTTCACAGAAGGCACACCCACACACACATGCACCTCCTGCATGTCTTTATCGTTTACACAGCTGCAGGGAGGACATGCAGATTCTGCCCAGAAGGAACTCTGGGGAATCGAACTGGAGAACCTCTTGCTGTGAAGCAACACAGCTAACTGCCGGACCAAGGGTCTATATTAAAAGCAAACTAAATAAAAGGTGACTCCATGTGAATATATTAAAAATCTTCTCCAATACTGAATGTACACTAGACCAAATGAAAAAAAAAGATGTCATCCAAATACAAAAGTTCCATTTTTAAGTATGATTTATATTCTCAAATATTTAAAAAATGCTTTTTCAGTTGATACTGCAATAGGATGGCAAAAGTTAGTGCACATGATGAATCCATCACCAGCCCTGATACTTATATAAAACATTTCTCCTCAAGGGTGAAAAACTCTTTAAAATCAAATCTATAAAGTAGCAAGTTATCTCAGTCTTCAATTTAATTTATGGAGAGATGCTTCAGCAGTGCCCATATGTGAGCGATGAAAACTAGGAATTTCTAGGCATAGTGGGTAGAGGAATGGGGAAGATTAATTAATTGGTGTTTAATTACTTTAAGAATAAGACAGAAGATCTGGACATTTAAACAAAAGAATGGTTGCTGTGACCTAAAATACCTGCTTGGTCTTCCTGAGCATGTGTGTGTGTGTGTGTGTGTGTGTGTGTGTGTGTGTGTGTGTGTATATATGTGTGTGTGTGTGTGTGTGTGTGTGTGTGTGTGTGTGTGTGTGTGTGTGTGCTTGTGATTATGAGCAGAAGCAGAATGTGGATGAAATGTTTATACCAGTCATGTTGACTATGCTTTATTTTGGCTGGACAGGATGACCATATTGGATATCTTAAAAAAATGCTTGTAATAATAGAAATGATAACAGACCTCATTATCCCTTGTTGCTTAGGCTGATGGGTAAGCATTGTGATGTCATGGTTGAAACAAAGGCATGATAAAGACTGGTTAAGAGGTGGACAAAAGGAGAAATGGGTCTGTAGAAAGTTATGAAATATATGATTTCGTTGAGGTGCATTAATAAGGATGTTGCTCTCAGGACTGCTGGTAAGGGAGATAGTGTGTCTCAAAGTTAAGTAGATAATTTCAAATGGAAAAAAATGCAAGGCACTTGGATACCTGTTTTGGAACATGAAGCTAAGATAAGTAAATGGAGACAGGATACATCTAAAAGAGGAAAATAATTTGGGTAGGTTAGATGGAGCTACATGTGACCACTGACCATGGTAATGAGCATGAGGTCCTGTTTACTGATACAGGGTAAGCAGCACTGTATCCCTGAATAACGGCGGACAGAAAATAGGACTAAGTAAATAAAAGATTAGCGAAAATTATAGGTGGTGGTCATTGCAGATAATTTGTATATCAAATTAGACAACGAGTATGTCATGCTTTAATGACATGCTCTCTGGAGAATTAAAAGGTTAGATACCCAGCCATATAAATGCGATGATAAATAAGTACAGAGGAGTTACAGAAATGCATATAAGACATTGTATGGAATCATGTCTCACCAAGGAGCTGCAAATACTGTAAATAGATAGATTTAAAAATAGCAACATTTTTTTCACAAAAAAATACCATCATGGGGCTAAGTGTATGAAAGAGGAAGGATCCATGACTAGAGAAAGAAACCTTAATAACAGAAACCATTATAATTAAAAACAACGGCGATAATACAAAATAAATACTTAAAAAAACATTTTTTCTTGCGGGCTTGATCCCCCCCCGACCATATCCCACATCTCTGAACTTTAAATATACTAAACTTAACAATGCATGGCCTTGGTTGTAAGAAAAAAAATTCTTTACTGCCACAATTTCATTATCTCACAATATAACGTAGACATTTTTCAACAAAACATAGGAAGCAATGTAAGCAGTTAGATTTTGTCCAGTTCATCCCAGCTAGGTGCAATCTTTAGGAATTATCTCACAGGAGAAGTGAATGATTTATTTTAGAAAAAATAAAATTCTAATAGAAATTCATATGAAATTATGATTAGCATTACCTACAAATCTTTATTAAATAATGCATCTAAGATATAGATAACCTGACTGAAATAAATGTCTTTCCCACACTTGGAAACTACACTCTCGTTGAATGGATTTTTGTCAGATTTACTTCACCGAGGTTGGTAGAAACTGCAATGACTTTTATTGAGCAAGGTCACTGAGTTCTACAGTGGGTTTTCACTTTTTCTTTCTGTAGTGTGATCAAGAAGTTGCTATATAAAGAGGGTGTGGAGCAAAGTCCCCTGGCATGAAAGAGATGCAAGGGTGCTTTCTTCCACCCCCCTTGCAAAAATATATATTTTTGTTCTTTTTAGTAGCTTCAGGTTATGTTTCTCATTTTAGAAAAAATGATGGTCTAACTGTTGTTACAGTGTTTTAAATTACCATACTAAAGCAGAATATATATTATACTAAGTGCCTCACAATACCTACGCATGGGTTCAACAACCTTGGTTTAGAAAATAATATTATCCAAAGGTAATTATTGTATACATTTGGAAGTACTTTTTTAAGTGATAAACCCACTGTTGTTTGTAGATAATATGTATAGCTGAAGTGGCACATATAAACCACAGAATGTTACATAATATTACATAATATACCTCCAGCTGCTGTTGTAACTACATTTTCTCTCTACAATCAAGAAAAGGAAGCAAGACGTTTTTCTGTATGTATGCTTGTCCACATATGAATGTGTGAACATCCCTGGCTGGGAGGAGTACCATTATATTTGAGCATGCGGAAAGACATTCTCACCTCAGAACACAACACATACAAACAAAGCACAGAACATGTTCTCTAAACCCACATTGTGTCATCGAACATAATTTCAGCGAACACAAAAAGGGAAAGTACTGTTTGCTAAAATTACTTTTGCTGATAGTGCAGATTACTTTTTTTTCTCACCTGTTGTGTGACTTATAAGTCCATGGTGGGATGGAAAATGTCTCCCCCTCATGGGGTGTGTGGGGGGCTTGCCTCCTGGAAAAAAAAATAGCTGAGTTGTTCATCGAAGGTGGTTTTAGCAAACAGTTTTCATTTTTTTCCATTTGGTGAGATTACCTTTGATGGCTTGACATAAATCCCTTTGCTTTACAGACAGTCTGTTGGCTTTGAACAAAGTGACGCAGTGATGCTTTGTCTGGGGCGAATTGTAATGATGCAGTGAATTCTGTTTGGTGGTGGTTTGTAAGGTATCCAAGTCCTTTTTGGAGACAGCAGCAATAATTGGCAAGCCGTAGTCAAGCTGGTATAGAAATATCCTTTTGCTTACAGCTTTTCTTGATAGTGAGCTCAGACAGTGTGAGATTTTTTGGGCTCAGAACAGAAACAAGTTCATTTTGTTCCTTGTTTGTTCAATGTTTAATAGAAAAATTGAGGACATTTTCTAACCAAATTGTTTGTTAAATGTGTAATAGAAAAAGTTAGGACATTGCCGAACCAAATTTCAGGATATCTGACGAAGGTGGTGGATTCAATGTTGGTATGGTCTATATCTGAGATATTGACATTATTTAAGGAATATGAACATTTTTGTGGAGCAACAAATAAAATGGTTTGCTTTTGCAAGCATTAAGCAGCAGGTTGTGATTTTTGAGCCAGTGCTGGAGTGAGTGAAGGTCTGATTGACCGAGTGATTGGATATCAGTAAGATAAGGCCTGGCTCTGGAAACAAACATGTCATCAGTGTATAAGGTCAAAAGTAGATGAGGAAGGTTAAATGGTAATTTCTTAATAAAGATGGAGAATAATAGAGGGGCAAGTATGGAAACTAGTAGTATGTGTGTGAAAAAGGTGACATTTTCAGAGGTAAAGGAATCCTTTTTGACTTTATAGAACCTGTTTATGAGGAAGTCTTTGAACCAAGGGATAATTTCTCAGCTGATGCTTATTCCTAAATGAAGAAAGATGTAGTTATAGAGGTCATATCCCTCGGTGAGGTATATGAAGAGAACTCCAGTGAGATTGCCTTTGTCATTGTTATAGATTATCTCATCTGTTTTATCCTTAGGGCTGTCACAGTGCTGTACCTGGCAAAAATCCCTGCTGTTTTAGTGAAAGGAAACAGTTGTTGTGTCTTTCGGCTTTTCCCGGATAGGGGTCGCCACAGCGGAACTCCGGTCCGCTAATGATTGGCAGTAGATTTTTACATGCTGGCTTGCCAGGCCTAACGCACAACTTTCAATGTAGGAATGCCCATTCACGCATGTCGCCACACAGAAGACGCTCTTACTGAGAATTGAACGGGCAACGTCTAACTGTGAGGTGACAACGCCACTGCAGCACCATCACCGCGGGTCAGTGAAAGGAAACAGTATAGTCAGATATATTTTCTTAATTGTGAATGTATAACTTTTTCTATATTTTTGTACAAGGATGGGTGGAAAGGAAATTTGTCTCAAGTGTAACATGGTTTTGTTGTTGCTTTGCTTGAGAAGTGGCTTTAGTAATGTAGTTTATCACTTGCCAAGAATTATATTTTTGTTGCGACAAAGGTTATAGATGTGAGTGAGTGAGTGAGTGAGTGAGTGAGTGAGTGAGTGAGTGAGTGAGTGAGTGCATGCGTGAGGGAATGATTGAACTAGGAAGTAAATCAAGGGTTTATATTATCTGATCCATAAGGGATGCCTGTGGGTATATTGTCTAAGTGTGAGGCTATATTTTTAAAGTAGAACGTTAGGATTCAGGGAAGAGAAATGGTGGCTGGGAATTAGGTTAGGGGATTGCTAATTTCAGGAAGACAGCTGAATTATTTAAGGAAGTCTGAGCAGGAGCACTTTGTCCAAAGGAAAAAGAAGTCTTGTTTAAGGAAGTGATATTTAGTGAAGCGATGCAACCTGTAAGTAAGATGACTTCTTTCTAAAAATGTTTTTGCTTGTTTAGTGGTGAGGTTTATTTGTGTTCCTGACATAAATCTTTTTGCTTATGACTGAAGAATATTGATCAGATTGCTAGAAAGCCATTCAGTTTTGATTAGTTTGCAGAGATTTTTTTTTTTGGGGGGGGTGTATGTTTTTTGGGAAGTGGATAAGGAATTGAGTTAGAGAGTTAGCAGTACTGAGGTCATTACATGGAAGGATATAAGAACCAACTGTAGTGAAGAGTTGAGTTTTTGGTTTGGTAATGTTATTGCTAGATTGTGATTTGAAGTGGTGTTGGGGGAGTTAATAGATGGGTTTGTGATTGGAAGTTAATTGGACAATGGTCTCTGATTGTTAGATAAAACTCAAGATGAAGGAAATGAAGGTTTTTGTGAGAATATTAAAGAAGTATAGTCAAGAATATTTACAGGATCTTTAATTTGATCATTTTGGTTCTGAAACAAGCTGTAAAAGTCTATGGTTAGAGGACTTTGGCCCAGCATAGCTAAGGTTGAAGTCCCCTACAAGTATGATATTATTTTTTGGTTATGCTTGTAGGATGTTTGTGATGAGGATTTTGACTTTAGACAGTCAGGAGAGAGGACAATACAGGGTGACTACTAGGAGGAATTTCCTTTTCGGTAAAGGACATTTAAAAAGTATCATGCTCACGTAAGAGTCAGAAATCTGCACCTTAGCCCAAAGATTCCTGGAAATTATAAACTCAAATGCTATGGAACAACTAGTCACCACTCCCACAAGAGGGGACAACATACTAGACCTGATCATTGCCAACATGGGGACTCTATGCTCCACACCAGAAGTATATCCCTCATTGGTAAGATCAGACCATAAATTAATTTCACTGGATGTCCACATCCCGACCCCACCCCCAGCCCAGAAAACCATAGTGAAAAACTTCTCAAAAGCAAACTTCTCATTTCTCAAAACCGAAGTGGAATCCTTCAAGGCCCCAGGGCCAGTGGAAACTACGGCCCAAACTGCAGAATCCTATATAAATGCATTCTACGGACATCTCCAGGAATGCATGGATCATGCTATCCCAAGCAAAACCAAGACCCAATCATCCAAAGGCAGGTGTCCAGTTTGGTGGACCCCTGCCATAAATAAACTGTACAACAGAGGGAGGAAGCTACTACATGATAGAGCAAAATCCCTAATAGGGAAGGCATCTCTGATCAGTACTAGCAAAAAATTACGATCCCTCATAAAATCCTCCAAGGCCAGCTTCGAGAGAAAATTGCACAGGACACCAAAGACAATCATAAGGCTTTTTTCAGTTATGTTAGAAACCTGGGATGCAACTCCCAGACTTGTTCTGAGTTGATTCTAAACGACAAAAAATACACTGAACCCACAGTCATCGCCAATATCCTGACAGACAGGTTCAGTGCAAACTTCTCCAACCCCCCCCCCAAAAGAGCAAGTATCTATCCCGGCAGAGGGCTGCCTCCCAAACATCTCAGATGCTCAGGTGAAGGCTGCCCTCTCCAAAGCAAAAAACACTGCTTCCATGGGACCAGATGGCGTCCCAGGTTGCGTCCTACATGAACTACAAGAGGAACTAATCCCTCAAATAAAACAGCTATACAATCTCAGCCTCACTACAGGATATGTGCCCACAGAATGGCGTACAGCAACAGTGGTCCCACTCCACAAAGGTGGAGCTTCTATGGACCCTGGAAACTATCGCCCCATAAGCCTGACTAGCTTAGTCTGCAAGGCTATGGAGAGGATCATCATGGAGCTCATAAACAAAGACATTGGGGACCTACAGACACTAGATCCTACCCAGTTTGGCTTTGTCAAGGGCAGATCCTGCCTTTTGAACCTGGTTGACTTCTTCGAAACAGTCACCAAAGCCATAGATGAAGGGAAGGTAGTCCACACAGCCTATCTGGACCTTGCAAAGGCATTTGACACAATACCCCACTCGGGCATCATAGATAAGCTATCCAGCTTAAATATAAACCCCTATGTCACAAGATGGGTCACTAACTGGCTCAAAGACAGAACCCACAGAGTGAGAGTTGCTGGAGCCATGTCAGACTCGAAACCGGTCAGAAGTGGCGTCCCACAGGGTTCTGTACTGGGACCACTCTTGTTCGGTATATACTTTTCCGAGGTACAGGCAAACGTGGGAGGACTATGGCTCACCAAGTTCGCAGATGACTGCAAACTGGGCGCCATAATCAACTCTCCAGCTGACACAAACATCCTTCAAAAAGGTCTCACAGAGACAGATAACTGGTGCCAGTGCCATGGTTTAAAGCTAAATGCCAAAAAATGTATAATCATACCCTTTGGCAAAAACAATGTGCCCACAAATTACCGCATAGGCGGAAACCCATTAAGTACAGAGAAAGTTATTAGGGACCTGGGGACCCAAGTTGATAGCAATCTCTCCTTTGAAACCACATTGCCAAAGTGGTTAGAAAGACCTTTTACATAGCCCACCTCATCACGAAGGGTTTCACATCTAGATCAAGAGAGGTAATCGTGCCCCTTTATTCATCCCTCATCAGGCCCATCATAGAATACAATGCCCCTTTTGGGATGTACCTTACCCGACACCTGCAGCAATTAGAAAGACCCCAAAAGTATCTCACCAAGAGGATCAAGGGTCTCAAACAGATGCCATATGCTGCTCGGTTAAAAAAAACTCCAGCTCTACTCAGTTGCATACCGCCTACTTCGAGGCGATCTATGCCTGACATACAAAGCTATGTCAAATTCAGAATTAATGGACATGCTCCACCTCAGTAAATCTAAATCCCTTAGAGCCACACGCTCGAGGGACTTGAACCTCAGCACAGAAATAAATAGAACTTGCTAGAGGGACAGGTTCATAACCCAGAGGCTCCCTTCGCTCTGGAATAGAATTCCAGTTCATGTGAGGCAGAGCACCTCACTGAATCTCTTCAAGAAGAATCTCGATAAGTGGATGGGGGATCGTAGGTTTGTCCCAGGGATTACTCCCGTGTCACTATTAGACAGAGCCACAGTAAACTAAACCTTAAAATGGGCACAGTATACTCAAATCAAGGGGTGGCGTAAGCCATACAGAATCGGGTTAGGCTTATACTTGCCCCAGGGCAGATAGCCTAATATGAACCTATAAACCTATGAACCTAAATGTTGGCATGCACTGAGATGGTAGGGCTGAGATGTTCTTTAAAGGAAAATAGTGGTTGTCCTCCTCCTCCTGTTCCTTTTCCTAGTTAAGAATCCTGAGCATACTTATACAAAGGGAGTATGCTGTGCGTTGGCATAATGGTTAAGGTGTTCACCTTTCTGACATAGGGTAAAGGGTTTGATTCTCACATTTGAGAAGCATGGCTATGCTTGAAAAGAGGCACTGGGATTGTTAGCCTAGTAATCAGAAAGACAAAACGAAGGAACTGCTAAAAGTACTCAAACCACAACTGTAACAGCAGAAAACAGATGTAGCCCCACACCTCAGTAGAGTCCAGTACTCGAGACAAGGTTCAGGACAAACGTATTTATTCCAAAACAAGTAGTTCTCCAAACATTAATGCCTTAGTTAAAAACAACACATTGCGTTTTCGTTCAAATAGACTTCATCAGAAAAAAACAATGCATCCAGTATTGTGCTTTTATATATACCTATCAATTGACCATAATTACAATCAATTAACATTCATTGTTGTGCTTAAAGCAGAAATACCAAACTTTGAAAACTAAAACACGCTCAAAATCCATAATACAAAATGCATTATTCTTATCTTACAATTGTTGAGATTCAAAATATATGCAGATGTTGTATATAAATATTATTTAAAATGTTGTTAAAATCAAACCATTATAATAAATATATGTATATGAATTTGTATATGAATTTATATATATTTACATCTGCATATATTTTGAATCTCAACAATTGTAAGATAAGAATAATGCATTTTGTATTATGGATTTTGAGCGTGTTTTAGTTTTCAAAGTTTGGTATTTCTGCTTTAAGCACAACAATGAATGTTAATTGATTATGGTCAATTGATAGGTATATATAAAAGCACAATACTGGATGCATTGTTTTTTTCTGATGAAGTCTATTTGAACGAAAACGCAATGTGTTGTTTTTAACTAAGGCGTTAATGTTTGGAGAACTACTTGTTTTGGAATAAATACGTTTGTCCTGAACCTTGTCTCGAGTACTGGACTCTACTGAGGTGTGGGGCTACATCTGTTTTCTGCTGTTACAGTTGTAGCCTAGTAATCACCTATGTAAGTTTTGATGGTTAGATATGCCTTGTTTTATCCAGGATTTGGAAGAAAGTTTTTTGTGGGTGTAAAAAAGAGAAAATGCAGACATGAGTGAATGCTCATTTGAGTGAATCACATATGGCTGACTTTAGTTTTATGCAGTGTAGGTAAGATGGAGTGTGCAGGAAAATTAAATTTGCAAAGCCCCCCAGCCCACCATCTCATGTGTGCTAACTCTAATTATAACCCTAACCATACCATTGGCCATAACCCTAACTGTTCGCATTATGTTACTAAAAACTATTTCCCAAACAGTATGACTATCAAGATAATATCTAATCTTGGTTTTGTAGTTTAAGTTTACTGTTAAAGGGATTTTTTAGTAGAACAGAAGTATTCAATGTTTTGTGATTCTTTCTTATGAGCCAGTCAGTGTTTTGTGATGCTGTTTTTTCTTCCACCATTTGTGATTCCCTTTTGAGTTTTCTACCTTTCATGATACACTCACCCACAGATACATAGATAATCATATAGCTACATATATAAAACAAATAGATCCACAAATAAACATTAGATACATATGTAAATGCATAGATACATATGTAAACATATAACTGCATATATAAACATATAGATCTACATATAAACACTGAGATACATATATAAACACATAGTTATATTTCATAGAGTCTTTCATGCTGTAGCGTGACCATCAGCTGCTAGCCACCGACCAATTTCTCCTGCCTCTCCTCCCAGTACTTACCCCCACCCCAGGTGAGGCCACTTTGGTTGGGTGATAAGGAAAATTGTTTCTAATACCACTGCAACCAGAGAAGAGGGTAGGTTAACTGAAATGTCATATATGTTAATGCAGATCTTTTGCCTTTAAACCACCAGCACACTGTGCTGGTATTACAGGATAATGTGTAATGGTGCTGTGAGGGACTCACCCCTGCTGTATGGAGCCATGTTCCTCATGCTTCCTGCCTCCAATAAACACAGGTGCCAAGACTGCATGGCTCTGTTATTACATACTGCTTTTCTTTGCAAATGCTTTGACTCGCTTGATTTTTTTCCCATCTCTCACAATTATAGTACTATTGACCAATATTGCTGTACTTCTGTTTACCGTTTGAAAACCTTCTTAATCAACTTTGCCTCCTGTTTACAAGTTACAGAAGGCATAACTGTGTTGTGCCCTCATTTACTAAGAACACTGTGTTTTGTTTTGTTTTTTTGCTTTGTCTTTATCTGCAGTATGATTCCCTTCAGTTGAAGTCACTAGTACAAAAGCATGTCTTTATTCACGCCTTTAATCTAGGTCACATTTGTGACATAACTGCAAACTGTTGATAGCTGGCCAAGCTAAAATTCAGATTAGCTGTTGGTATGCATTTCTTGGATCACTGCATTTTTTATTAGCCACATTGCTTAATGACACAGAACAGCCTGATTTGCAGAATGACAATTTGCAAATTGTGATGCATGCTATCTTAAGGTTTCTGTGAACAATATAAAATCACAGAAATAGTAATAGTTTAGTGCACTAGTCAAGATAAAATGATGTGAAAATACATTCTGTAGGCCCAGCCTTTAAGTCATACAGTGTCGTTAACAAAGAGTACAGATTCATCAGTTTAGAGAGAAAGATGACATCACCGTTTGGAGATCAATTAGGATGACCAAACAGGAGAGGGGTACAGAGACATGGGAAAATGTAAATGTAAAATCAGCAAAAATAAGATTTTCACCCCAGTTAGCAGAATGTACGACCTGTAAGATCATAATATTTAATTACAGTGTGCTTTGTGTGTGTGTGTGTGTGTGTGTGTGTGTGTGTGTGTGTGTGTGTGTGTGCGTGTGTGCGTGTGTGCGTGTGTGTGTGAAGGAAAGGTGGGCCCAGGGTTTGACTCCTCTGGGAAAAACATTTTTGTTGCTTTTTCATTTAGTATTTGATAATGTCATTTGTTTTCCATTAGATATTAGCATTAAACAGAACACACTGTTTGACACTTGAAAATGCAAAATAAGTCCCAGTTGAGGAGAGTTCAGACTTTCCTCTTACCTCACATCTGTACTGTTCATGAACCACTGTCTTCTTCTGCCACTGTACATCAATGAAGAGGCCTACAGTCTCAGATTACATCAATCAGGAGCAATTGAATATGTTAGGACAGAGCACATTTTAAAAGAGGCCACAGCATTTTGTCCTTTAATGTTTATCTTCCACTCCAAATAGTAAATCTAGCAGTTTTCAGATATGAAGTGCATCACAATCTCATGGAAGGAGCCAAGTTCAAATGTCACCCCCAAAGCACTTTACTCCACTTTTCTGTCTAGCAATTCTCATTATTTCCCAGCTTTGATTATATCCTCCAATGCAATCCCTACTCACTTTTCCTCTCTTAATATCTTTACTTTTCTTCATTCATCTCCCTGGTGGTGAGCAGATAACAGATGATACTTCAACAACATATAAATTACACAGACCATTGTATTAGATAAATAACTAAAGGGGATGTGGGGAGGGGGCCAATCTTCTCACATTAGGGCATGGGGAGGAATGTTACAATAACTAGGCTTTTAAATTTCAGCTCTAAAGATTTTTTTTTACTTTGCTAATACAAACGTATTTCCAGCAAACATGATTCAGTCATTTGTGTGCCTGAAGTGTGTTCAAACATCTTTCAGGAAAATGTAAGTCAGTAAAATGAAGTAGGAGTCTCACTAATAACGTGTCAGTGCTCAGGTAATCATTGCAGTGATTATATGTTTGTTTGCTATAACTTGTTTTGAATCAGGTAAACACCGTCATGGCTATATACTCATTTTTGATAACTTGTTCTTACTTGTGTAATAATAGTAATGACTGTATGCATTTTGTCTTAATGGAATTTTTTTTCTTACCTCTGGCTCAGGTTATCACAAAAAAGGGCATGCAATGTGTCCATCACCTACCTGGTTAATTTACTATAAATAAATAAATAAATAAATAAATAAAAGAACACACCAGGACCCTGAAAATCAAGTTTTAGCCCTTGGATTTTATCTATTTTTTTTTCTTCTTTCGGCTTTTCCCGGTTAGGGGTCGTCACAGCAGAACTCCGGTCCGCTAATGATTGGTAGTTGATTTTTACGTGCCGAGTTACCAGCCCTGACGCACAACCTTCAACGAAGGTACGTCCATTCACGCATGTCTCCATGCAGAAGACACTCTAGCTGAGAATCAAACCGGATAGCGTCTTACTGTGAGGCTTAAATAGCATTCCAGCCAGCAAGGCAGCAGAAGAATTGGTAGTAACTGCACCACACATGACCTAGGCACCAGTGCTGTACTTTTATAGAATATTCTGCTTTGTGTTACAGGCATATTTCAAACATCACACCATACTGTCCCCACTTGCTTTTCTTGAAAGATTGTATAAAGTATCCTACTATTCCACAGATTTTTTGTAGCCATGTAGCTTTTTAAACTATTTTAATATGCCATGCCAAAGCAATAGCTTTGTCTTCTTATATTTCTCCCTTCTCGATTAACGTTCATATTAGAGTTTCTTACCTCTTATTGTTCAAAAAAATGCATGCTGATTCAAAACCTATTGTTCTATTAGCTTTCTAAGTGAAACAGAGTTATATGAAAAAACAGTCTCTGACTTTTGGCCTTTGTTCTCTCTATTACTTTTGGCTTTGTCCAGAATACTTGAGCAAAGAAGTTAAGATGTATGCTGCAAGGAATAAATTCTGGTTTAACCAGAATTTATCCCACAACTTCCAGCATACAATGTGATGTTCTTAAATCAGTCATGAGTCATAACTATTCATTGTTTAAAAACACCACAATACACTAAACATATAGTACACACGATCACATATCAGTAAACTTACAACTCAAATTTCTAAATCCAACATTTTTCTGTCATCATGCACATAACAGGCAACCAGAGCCCCTTTTATAAATATGTTACTTTTTTGCTGCAATAATTCTATGCAGTATTTTTTCACTTATCCTTTCAGTATACTTACAGTAGATATACAGTCACTTCAGTTCATTCCTGACATTTTATAAAGCAACTGATTGTTTTACAAACATTCCAATTAAAAAAAATCATTGATTTGCAGACTTATAGCAGCTACTGTCTTCTGCATTAATATTCCTGCAATATTACCTCTGATTATTAAAATGTTCGCTCTGCTCTGAACAAAACATGAAGCTGCTGCAATTCTTAAAGCTGAACCCTCCCAGTATTCAACTTTAAACTAAGCTTTTCTGAAAATCCATCTGGACATTTTTCTTCATTCATCCCCTCATCTCATTTATTTTGTAATACTATGGATTGTTGTTTAAAAGTATCACAGAACTTAAATTTGTGAGAAGTTCTTACCTTTTACCAGTTTATGTTCCTTTATGATTCCTCACAGCAGAAATGCACACAAACCTTCCTGTATTTACACAGGCACCTATAAGGCAGTCACACCCTTATGCGGTTCACAAATGCTCTGAAGGCAGGTAATACAAGATATATGAGTCATACATTTTCAGACATTTCATTGGTGTTCAGGAGTTTTATTGCTTCTTATAGTCTCTTTAATCTTTTGTGCTTGCAATTAATGGGAAATTAACTTCCAAAAATAGATGGTAAGCACCAGTAAAAGTGCAACTGACCAAATGAGTTCCAGAAAGTTAAACTGAATATTTTTTATTTAATTATCATTTGATATCCACTGCTATTTCCTGCAGTTGCTTCCTTCCTTGTTGACAAGAAGGACAAGTACATCTCCTCTCTGCTAGGCTCTGGGAACTACACCTGTTTCTCATAAACTAATAAATAACCACAGATGGGAGCATAGTGTCTATTTTGTGACACTGTTTAACATTGCTAAATTAAAATAATTATTGTCAAACTCGTTGTTTTACGGTTCTTTCAAGTAGCATTTAACTTTAAGGAAGTCTCCTGTCTGAGAGGTGATGAGCTCATAATAAATACCTTTTTAAACTTTCATTCTCTTCATTACTTAATGCAGAATTTTTTTACACTGTTTGCTTTCCCAAGTTTCTCTATAGTCAAATTATTTTGTGCATTTATACGTGTGTGTGTGTGTGTGTGTGTGTGTGTGTGTGTGTGTGTGTGTGTGTGTGTGTGTGTGTGTGTGTGTGTCTGGTTACAGTTCCTAACAGCAAATTTTCAGAAAAGTAAATACATTTTTGTTCTGATAAATTAAGAGCAAACACTCTGTCCCTGGATTCACTAACCTCCCATGCAGGACTAGCCTAGTCCTGCACAGAAGTGCCCGTTTAGGAGCAGGATGGCAGCGCGCCATGCATAGTAATGAAGGCACGCTTGCCGAGCTCCTAGGCTTACCACAGAGTGTATACGAGTGCAGGGGGCATGTCTGAGATCAGAGCTCTCAGAATAAACACGCCCCTGCAATGTAGAACAGCAGAAGATGTTAAAAAATGAGCGAGATCACTCATAGGTGTCCTCATATACCCACCAACAGACCCCCATGTGTACAACAGCAACAGGACATATAAATTAAAAGAAGAAACCTTTTTAATTCTTTTAAAAGTCTGATTAAAGCTAACCACAGGAGAGCGGGTGTGCCCATCGCTTAGCTATGATTAATGTAGCTGAAACAGCAAAAGGAGGATAAAAAGCAGGATATGTGTAAATGAAGTAGTACAGCAATATTGTAGTGGACAGAGCGTTCGCCTCACGAGCAGTCAATCCCGGTTCAAGTCCCACTACAGTACATTCCATTTCCATGTCAAATCACTGTTATTATCAATATATTTAGTTGTATAACCTAATAAATAACATATATGTGTGAACTGGAGTAGTAAGCTGTATAATGAATGATAACCCCATATACTTTCCAAATTCACCACCTCCCCAAGAACCAGTAGACTATTACTGTCTAAAATATAGCAGTAGTAAGGATAAATAAGCACAAGTAAGCAGGTGCAAGTCTGTTTGCACGACGGTAAGCAGTGCTTACACAGAGTAAGCAATAGTGAGGCTAACCATGTGTAAACGGATGTCACCAGATGTTAGCAGTGCTTACCTTTGCGCAAACCCACTGACAACTGCATAAAAGTGATTCAGTCACTCTGTATCCAAAGGGCCTTGTTCTGGTCAGCAACAAATTAAACAGTCCCTGCAAGGATCGAACCCAGGAGCCTGCACACCATAGCCAATGTGATTTACCACTAAGCCACCACAGCTATACATAACCCTGGCATTTCCACAAACATGGCATCCAGCAATACCATTCAACATTACATGACATGTAGCTAAATATGTAGATGTGTGTGTGTGTGTGTGTGTGTGTGTGTATATATATATATAAAACTCTGTATTATATATATATATATATATATATATATATATATATATATATATATATATATATATACATACATATATATGAATATCCACATATAGATATATACATATGCAGACATCCATACATCTATATGTCGTTAGATATATATACAGCAATATATATATGTATGCATATATATATATATATATATATATATATATATATATATATATAGATATACACATATATATATAGATTCACTTTGAAACATTGAATGTTCAGAACTTTGATGTTCAGAACATCAAAGTTTCAAAATGAACCCCCACACCCCCCCTACTTTAATATTCCAACTCCAAGATCGCACTACAGTGGGGTAAGGGAAATCTCCCGTTTACCACTATATGCTTCCTGTACCCTACCTGCAATGCTAAAACTCAGATAGCACACACACACAAACAACATGCAGGGCACCTTGCTGCCCTGCATACACACCCACAATTCTACATTTTCACTTACCTGGCACTTCCACTTTAAACCTTCGATGTTCTGAACATCGATGTTCTGGTCTTGATGATCAGAATGTCGATGTTCTGAACATTCGATGATTTAAAGTGGAACCATATATATATATATATATATATATATATATATATATATATATATATATGTGTGTGTGTGTGTGTGTGTGTGTGTATGCACAGATATATATCGATGATATGATACAGCACATAAGAATGACATATATGACCACAGGCACTGCCAATGGGGGTGAGGGGTCTCATCAACATACGTGTTACACGTACCAATATCCCCTCCCACAGCCAAACAGGTGAAACATACAAACAAACACACAAAGTAAACAAACCACTGCTTCCCAAAACACAGACAGGATACTACCAGTGGGAGAAACATTGTGGACCTGCTAAGTCTAATCTAGAAACAAAGATAAGAATGTCCCTTGTGGGACAACCCAAAAATTATAGCATTTATGGATTCCCATCATTTCACAGATTCATCAAGGCAGGGCACATATGTTCTTGGACTACTAGGTTGGGAAAGCCTGATGATCCATGGGTCGAGACAACATACGTGATGGGTCCCAAGAAGTTGAGAGTGGCCAGTGTGTAGTGGTGTGGTTAGACCCAACCTGCACCCAGAGAAAGGATGATTAATGTGGAGGAGGAGCAGGGGGGGACGATGGGTATGAAATTATGGGTCGAGGCGTGCAGGTGTTGGATGGAGCAGTTCTAATCGGACCACCTCATGGATGTCAGCAATAGTGCGAATTGGGCAGAGCATTTGCCTAACGAGCAGGCTTTCCCGGTTCGACTCCCACTGCAGCACAGTCTATTTTAGATGGCAAAGCATGTTATAACCAATTTTGTTGTTGCAAAAGCCACTAAATAATGCCAAATAACACATGGTTGCAGCTCCCTACTGTAGGCATGTAATCCGGTCTAATTGGCATCACAATGTATTATTGTTGTCCTCACCTGTACCCAGGGGTTTGAGTGTCCAACTCTACCTCCAAATTTAGTGTATATGCACAGCTGTTGCTGTAGAAGAAATGGCCAGCTATGGACCTTAAGTTCAGCCTTCCTGCACATCCCTGGCTATTTTCCCTACTGTCTTTCCCTCTTTGTGCCCCTTTTTTCACCACTTACCTATCAACCCCTTTTTCTTTTTTTTCAAAGAAATTAACGAGGAGGTAAGTGGGAGTAAGCACATTTAAGCAGCAATAAGCGGGTTTAAGCCTACTTGTGTGGCATCACAAGCACACTGACAAACAGAACAGTCTTGTATGGCAGGAGGCTATAGGCCTGCATTAACCCAATATATGTGAGTAATGTAAATATAGGTGAGGTATACAGTACTGTACATGCAGATACCTTAAGGCAGCTCACCCCTGATACCGCCACATTTTGTAACAGCCTAGGTCAGTTATGGTGCATCCCCCTAGACTCATACTACAGGCCTATATACTACTGTTACATACACTGGCCTCTGGAGTGCATAAGGGCACACATGTATTGTTTTGGTGTAGCCCACACATATATGGCCCCAGCGCCACTGTATGTGTGGGAGATACAACAGCAGTGGGCTGATGGCAGCAATAGTAGAGTGATATACACACAGCCCATTACAGAGCAGCCCCTGACAGCATGTCATATGTGCAAAGCTTGGTATGTAGGTGGAGGACAGAGGCTGGAACACAGGCCCATATGTAGGAAACTGTTACCATACACTAAGCAAGTTGCTGGTGTTACAGGATAGTCTGAAACCTACCCTTAGTCAGGGAATTGAGGTTAGAAACATAAATGGATGTAGCCATGTAATGATAGCACTCAGCACACATACACTGCCAGTGACATATCTGACAAAGGATCTCTGTGGTGGACAGACAAATCATGATAGGCACACCTCTGGCCACCAAAAGGATAGGCCCATAGTTGAGAGCTATGTAGACAGACTGCATTCCAAGGTAAACTAGTATGTACACACACACACACACACACACACACACACACACACACACACACACACACACACACACACACACACACACACACCCTGTAACACCAGTACTATACAAAGCATAACACAGCTCTACTCACACTCTGCCTGTAGTTCTGGAACCTCCTACAAATATGTAGCTGGCCGAAGTGTGCCAGTTCCCCTGGAAGAGGTACTGCTACCTGCTGTCTGTAACTCTGATGCCCACACACAGGAAGGATGTCCATCACACAGGAAAGGTAAAGGGACCACACCCACATGATGTAGGGATTTATAGTAGCTGGTTGCCATGACAGTGGTAATTGGAAGTACTACACAGCAAGCTGTATGCAGTTATCAAGTATAGGACACTGATTGGTACAGAGGCCATCACTTGATCAAGTGCATCACCTACTAAAACCAGGCTGCAATCTACCCCAAACAGCTCAATCCAGTCATAGGATAGAGAAAGCAAGCAAGAAAAAAAAAAAAAAAGGGAAAAAAGACAATGCACAGACCATTTACAGCTAAAAATGCAGCCATCTACGCAGCTGCCAGTCATTAATACATACTTCCCACAACAGGTATGTGAAGTATAAGTACATGTGTTAGAATGTAGCACCTGGTCTATAGTACTGTGATAGATGATGTGGAATACGTTATATGTGCCAGCAGGTGTTGTTATGATGATGGTCAACTGAACAACTGCTATGGACAATAGTGTTTGTCCCAGTGGGTAGAGGGCCCTAGCTGTTAACTGTGCAGGTCACCACTGACAGACAGGATGTAAGCCATCATAGTGTGTGTTGTATAATGGGGATTATGCATATGACGTGGTCAATAGCCGGTGGTGGAAGTAATGCCAGTATGATGGACATGTGGGAGCCACAGACCACCACTGGCAGGATACTCAGGTGAATCTGTAATGTAGCATGCAGAATGCCATAGGTGTGTAATAGAGTTACCTGCAAACAGTTCCCACATGATGTCAGGTCATGTCCATATGTGGCACCTGTCCATGTTGTAGCAAGGCAGAACAGTGCAGTTGTGCAGGGAGGTGTTGTGAGATTGTGGAGTTGATGTCTGAATGTACCCCACATATAGGTATGCATATGTGTACATATGTCACAGATATAATATCTAAGGATAAATGTATATCAGCATGTATGTCCAGAAATATACATATACCTATGTGTAGACATATATATGTGCACATATATGTTAAGTCACATATATCTACATACATATAGAATAGATAAATACTGATATGAAAATGTCTACATCTGTACAAACACACACACAAACAGATATGTATGGAAAGACATGCCCCCTATATCACTACCACAGTGATGTGTGCTATGTGTGAGGCAGCAGCACACATAGCAATACACACAGATATCTACAGCTGGCAGTGTGCGCACCATGGATGGGTATGTCACATGTTAATTCCATCCTAGCACCACAATGCCCCAGCCTGTGAAGTATGCAATGGGAATATGGGGAAGTATGGCAGATGCACACATGGAGGTGGTCACTGAACCTCTTCATGGAGGTGGGTATCACCCACACAGCAGCTGAGGAGCATGCAGGTAAGGACACAGGGAACATCAGTAGACCACTGATATGTAAATATACACAGTATTACAGGCAGATCATGCATATCTGATATGTCATACAAATATTGTGTTGCTGCATTGTAGTGATAAACAGATGTCCAGATGTGGTAGTATTGTGTGAATTTACGATTAATGTATGGTAGTACTGCACCCAGCCTGTAGCAGTGCCACAGGTGTGGCTACTGACATTGCATCTCTCACCCACTTATGTAGGTCCCTCTGGGGTAAGAGCAAGGCAGCAGCTTGAAGCTGGTGAGTATGTCTTATGTAGATGCATGCCAACACACCGGACATGTAATGGTGGTGTTGCATTCCATGCACACATCTAACACACCTACCCTGAATGCATGCTGCACATGTGCATTTATTGTTGCTGTGAAATGCATGGTCTCACAGGGGCGAACATGATGGGGTATTGAAAGGGTATGTCACACACCTGCATGACAACTAACATCCTGTCATTGCGGAATGTGTCCACAGGGGGTACCTTACTGTTGGTAGACATGGCCTACAGTAGCGACATGTTCTGAACAACACCTATATACAGTGCAATACCAGTGTACCTACCTGTAGGGCAATGCCAACTGCTGCTGAGATACACTATGGTATATGGCATTACAGTGGTCTACATTATCAGCTGGGTCTAAGCTGCAACATGTGGTGTTCAGTGTATGGGACACTGCAAGCTGACACATGTGTGTAGGGCTTACCGATCATGCATCTGCATAAATGTAGAGGGGGGGGTCTTAGCATAAACACCAATGCAGTGCAGCAGGGATCCTAAGGATGGTAGGAATGGTTCTATCTGCATATAGTCAGGTCCAGGACCTGTGGCAGCCATGACCCTACCCACACTGAAATAGTGATGGCATTGTGTGAACACCATGGGATGTGCACATGAGTAGACCATGCAATCATGCATAATAGAGGGACATGTGTAGGTTAGGCTGAACATAAACTGGCAATTGCAGAAGGCCCACGCTGGTATACCCCTGCCATGAGCAGTGACTACTGTAGTACACAAAACAAGAGGTGTGATAAACCATCATGATAAGGGTGTGCACAAATATCCCCACATGGTGTGTATTCATTGTGGTCAGCAGCTGCACATCTAACACAATCTGTTGACACTGCATGTGAAAGTACAGGACATATGTTACATACCGGGCATGTGTACAGCTAAGATCTGCAGTGCTGTGGTCCCATGGCAGATCACGGATGTGTGTGTAAAAGCAATAAAGGTGTGTACATCCCCCATTGCCATGGTATGCTCTGACGGTTGTCAGTGTAAGCATTTCTGCAGTGGCCATATATGGTCTGTTGATGTTGACAGCTGTAAATCAGGCATCAGACATTCACCAATGACAACAGTCCACATATCATCCCAGGTATATATTGCTGAAACACATAGGGGCTGTGAGTGGTACAGCTGCCATAACTGACACTTTACAACACATTCTACAATGGGTTGGACACCTGTGAGTTGTGGTGCACAGTACATGGCAGGGTGCAGAACAGGTGCACAGCAATAATGTGTACATGGGTGCAGAGGTATTCAGGGGAACGGGCATCACCTAGTCACAGCACATGATCATACACATGTATACCATTGCTAACATGGTGTGAGTGTAGCTGAACTGCATGCTGTTCTGTACCATATGTTCTGCATGTTGGCAGATGGGCAATTGGAGGACTGTGTGTACGATCATTGTGCAACCTCACCTGTGTGTGTGTGTGTGTGTGTGTGTGTGTGTGTGTGTGTGTGTGTGTGTGTGTGTGTGTGTGCGCATCCTGGTATTTAGTTAGTTTGCCTGCAAGGCCACTCTGGCAAAGTGGTGGGAGATAGATGCATGCATGATGCGTGTGTGCATGTGTGTGTTTGTGTGTGGCCATGTATGCATGTGTGAATGTGGGATGTTCATATGGCTGTATCCCCCTTTGGGACCGTACAGTACATGGACATGGCGTGCCACATTGCACACCAGGAATACCTGTCATGTACTCACAGGACAGCAAATAGTATAATATGGCCTGTAGCTTGAGTCAGGCATCCAGATGGAAGGTAGACCCCAGGTGCACACTTAATAATGCTGTCAGCAGAGAGGTCACCTGCAGCCCATGTATGCAGCTCTACAGATGCATTGGGGAAGTAATAGTCAACACCAGGGAGTGTATCCACACATTACAGCTGAGACATGATGGGCCTGCAGTGTAGCATATCCGGCATGTATTCAGCATTACATACACATGACATGCCAGTAGAAGCTATTATGGGTACAACATAGTAGCCCACACATATAGGGGCCATGCACATCATTCTGGCCATACAGAGGGTGCATACCAAATGACAGCACTGAGGCCATGTTACTCCACTACACACAGGTCATACAGGTAATGTAGCAACAGGTCTTGTATTGTACCCACTTGAGTGGGCATTTAGAGGACTGTGATGTTAATGAGTGGTAGCAATGAGTGTATGTTAACAAGTGCGATGCAGGATGGGGTAACACATGGACATATATGTGGGACTGTCTGTAAAGCCATGGACAGGTAGGTAGTACGGAGATGAGTGTGTGTGTGTGTGTGTGTGTGTGTGTGTGTGTGTGTGTGTGTGTGTGTGTGTGTGTACTGTAAAGCAACACTGTACAGGTTTTAAAGTGCACTTATTGTTTTCCGCCACAGGTTGCGAGGTGGGTCAGGGTCCCTCCTGCACCCAATCTGTTGTAAGTGTCCATACAGACACCAATGATGATGATGATGATGATGATGATGATAATGATAAGGCATAGGTGGGGTTGTCAGGGGCTGATACTGCACCAACATTTGACATCTCCCTTTTAGCCACCCCACACACAGTTACAGTGCCTATACACACCCCAGCACCAGTGGCCATAGCAGAGGGACAGCTGGCGTTCAGTGGCAGTGCACGGGAAAGTGTGCTAACCATGCCTACTGTGTCCAGTCACAGCAGGCATAGCCGGATCTCTGGCAGGCTGCCACATAGGTGGATGTCCCAGGGTGCTTGTGGTAGGGCAGCTGGACATCATGCCCCTGGCATAGGCAACATAGCTGCAACCAGCAAAAGCATGTTCCAGGCTATAATGGTGGTGCAGGCACGCAGACAGGGCCTTAGGCTGCAGAGGGCTGCACTTGCATCTGTAGGCAACAACCTCTGTGAAGTGGTGGCTGCCATCCGTGCTTCTAACAAGCAAGCGGATAGATGGCATGATGAGATGATGGCCCTCATCATCTGTGGTGTGTCCGTGCTTCAACATGTGGTGGGGATGCGGTGACACCCGCATGGACGTGGGCAAGCAACACCAATAGCTGGCACTCAATGTGGGTGTGCTAGGACACCAAGGGGCTCCCATAGTGGCAGTAGCAGCCTCGGCAGTGTGGGGAGTGTGCTGTCCCCAGCACACCACAGCAAGCCACATGCACTTGGTCCTGGCCAGTCCCAGGAGGGATGTTGTACTAGTGGACAAATGTCATCAGCAGGTGAGAGTGGCATTTCAATGCCTGTACCTGCATGTGCCCTAGGAACCTCTGACAGGCACAGTCCACGTGTCCATGGCTGTAGGCAGTGAACTGCACACCCTGCCAGGTATGATCTGCAGCTGTCCATAAACACATGTGTAGGGCAGTCACAAGGTTGAACTGTGTGCATGCATACCCACATATTATACAAACACACCTAGGGCAACCTCATATCTACACACACAACATCACCTCAGCCTGTTCCCTAGAGTACACCCCTCATTCACACACACATAGTGTCAAATGTATGGCCCACCCTTGGCCTCTGGCAGACCAACACCACATCCTGTGCATATGATGATACCTGTGTCCCATCCCTGTCATCCATACCATCAATGCAGGGACTGGCTGATATGGTTCTGATGCACATGATGACTGTACAGCTGTGTACCACAGTCCTGCAGTGTAACATGTTGTAGGGTGTAGAGTGTGAGGCATATTTGGCAGGTAGTGTAGCTGTCCAGCAATCATGCCTTCTAGCTGTTAGTACCACTGCTTGGTTGAGGTCTCTAAACTGATATGCAATTGTGTTGTAGGTGTATATGTGTCAGCATGAGGATGCCCTGTGTACATGATGATACTTGTGCCCTATCCCTGTCATTCATACCATCGATACAGGGACAGGCTGATATGGTTCTGATGCACACGGTGACTGTACCCCAGTGTACCACAGTCCTGCAGTGTAACATGTTGTTGGGTGTAGAGTGTGAGGCATATGTGGCAGGTAGTGTAGCCGTCCAGCAATGATGCCTTCTAGCTGTTAGTAACACTGCTTGGTTGTGGTCTCTAAATTGATATGCAATTGTGTTGTAGGTGTACACTTGTCAGCACGCGGATGCCCTGTGCATATGGTGATACCTGTGCCCCATCCCTGTCATCCATACTATCAATACAGGGACAGGCTGATATAGTTCTGATGCACACGGTGACTGTACACCATTGTGCCAGAGTCCTGCAGTGTAACATGTTGTTGGGTGTAGAGTGTGAGGCATATGTGGCAGGTAGTGTAGCCATCCAGTAATGATGCCTTCTAGCTGTTAGTAACACTGCTTGGTTGTGGTCTCTAAACTGATATGCAATTGTGTTGTAGGTGTACATGTGTCAGCATGCGGATGCTCTGTGCGTATGGTGATACCTGTGCCCCATCCCTGTCATCCATACCATCAATACAGAGACATGCTGATATAGTTCTGATGCACACGGTGACTGTACGCCAGTGTGCCAGAGTCCTGCCGTGTAACATGTTGTTGGGTGTAGAGTGTGAGGCATATGTGGCAGGTAGTGTAGCCATCCAGCAATGATGCCTTCTAGCTGTTAGTAACACTGCTTGGCTGTGGTCTCTAAACTGATATGCAATTCTGTTGCAGGTGTACCTGTGTCAGCACGAAGATGGTCTGCAGTCATATTGCACAACGGGATATGTCACTGTGCTGACACCATGGCAGTGACATATCTGGGATACAGTCGAACACATTTCACAGGTTACTATACCGGGTATTGCCTTTGCCACATGGACAGGTGGCCCACTGAGGCATGTATACACTGACACGTGTATACCCTGCAACCTGCTGTAGACCCATCCACATACACACACACTGTTACTTGCCAACATTGGAACTAGACCCCTACCTAGCAATGTTGTGATACTGATGTGTGTGGCCTACATTGCACAAGCACTGCCTTGACCACTCTGTATCCAACAGACCTTGTTCTGCCCAGCAACAAAATGAGCAGCCCTTGCAGGTCATGAACTCAGGGCCCTTTATACTGAAGTCACAACATATGAGCAGTACACCATGACCACTGTGGGGACAGCTGTTGTGTTACCAATATAGCTGTCATTACCCAAATTGAGTACTATTGAACACTTACCTTTATGTCCTAGATTTTGTAGTCCTTGTCATTAATATGACTGTTGCATCACATATGTTGTTTTATCATAATGTACACATATCAGATACATACGGTGGGATACATGTGGGAAGGTATACGCAACCATGACGTTTACTCATGACAGGTATATGGTTGTATACATATAGGTGTATAGATGTCTACATGTACATACACAGGTATACACATACATATGTCTGTATACACATCTGTATAGTGCTACATATATATGGCCATGTGTACACCTCTTCGTATGTACATATGTATATATATCTATACATATATGTATCTATACATATGTGTATATATAGGCATACGTATATGTATATGTACAGACAGATATATGTGTATATAGCTATATATGTATGCACATCCTATGTGTACAGATATGCCTATATGTTATAGGTTCATAGGTTCATAGGTAGATACTAGGCTATCAGCCCAAAGGCCTAAGTTAGCCTAGGCAACAATGTTTCCTGGCTTACACCAACCCAAGAAAGTTAATTTCCTGTGCCCCTGTCAAGCAGAGACACAGAAGTGATCCCCGGGGTGTATTTCTTATTTCCCATCCACTCATCAAGATTTTTCTTGAAGAGTGTTAATGAGGAACTTTGCTTGACATAGATAGGTAGCTTGTTCCAGAGTATGGCAAGTCTCTGGGACAGGAATATATCCCTCCAGCAAATCCTGTTTATTGTGGTGACAAGGTTTAGGTCCTTAGAGCATGTAGCTTGGAGGGATTGGGATTTCTTTAGGTGTAGCATGTCCAACAGCTCTGGGTTTGACATAGCTTTATATGTTAGGCAGAGATCACCTCAGAGTAGGCGATATACTACAGAGTAAAGTTGGAGTTTTTTTGAGGCGATCAGTTTAGGGCATCTGTTTGAGGCCAGTAATTCTTTTTTTGAGGTACTTCTCTGGCCTTTCCAGCTGCTGCAGATGTCTTGTGAGGTACATTCCAAAAGGGGTGTTGTACTCTATAATGGGTCTAATGACTGTCGAGTAGAGGGAAACAATGACCTCTTTTTTCCTGGATGAGAACCCTTTTGTGATGAGGTGTGCCATGTTGTAGGGTTTCCTGACTACTGTGGCAATGTGATTATCAAAGGAGAGACTACTGTCTACCCCGGTCTCAAGGTCTCTCATCACACATTTGGTGTTAAGAAGACTGCCACCTATGTGGTAGTTCATGGGTACAGTGTTTTTACCAAAGGGGATAACAATGCACTTTTTGGCATTGAGCTTGAGGCCATGGCTCTGACAGCAGGCATCTGTCTCAGTGAGGCCCTTCCTTAGGATGTCCAATTCATTTGGGGACTTGACTATAGTTCCTAGTTTGCAGTCATCTGTGAACTTCATTAGCTGGAGGCCTTCTGCATTAGCCTGTACTTCAGAGAAGTATATACCAAACAGGAGAGGTCCCATGACTGAACCCTGTGGTACTCCACTTGTCACTGGTTTGAAGTCAGATTTGGAGTCTGCAACTTTTACAGTGTGGGTTCTGTCAGTGAGCCAGTTGGAAGCCCATCTTGTGACATAGGGATTTAGACCTAGTTTAGTGAGTTTAGCTATAATTCCAGAATGGGGGATGGTGTTGAAAGCCTTGGCGAGGTCAAAATAGGTTGTGTGAACCTGGACCACCTTACCCTCGTCTACGGCTTTGGTGACTGCCACAAAGAAGTCGATCAGGTTCAGGAGGCAAGATCTGCTTTTCACAAACCTGAACTGGGTGGGGTTCAGTGTTTGGAGGTTATCAATGTCTTTGTTTATGAATTCCATGATGATACATTCCATGGCCTTGCAGACCAGGCTCGTCAGGCTAATAGGGCGACAGTTCCCAGAATCAGTGGTGGCTCTCCCTTTGTGGAGTGGGATAACTGTTGCTGCATGCCATTCAGTGGGCACAAAGCCTGATGTGAGGCTATGACTGAACATGGTGCTTAGGTGGGGAGCCAGTTCGTTCTGAAGTTTGTGTAAAATGCAGCCTGGGATGTTGTCCTGTTCCATGGATGTTGTGTTTTTGGCTTTAGAGAATGCTGCTTTTACCTGTGAAGTTGTGATTACAGGGACTCTGCATTCTTCCTGTATAGATATGGGCCCTTTAGGGGGTGAGGGGGGGTGTAAAGTTAGCATTGAACCTATCTTCCAGGATGTTGGCAATATCAGTTGGTTCTGTAATTTTTGTGCCATTGTGCTGTAACTCAGAGCAGATCTGGATGTTGCCATTGAGATTCTTGACATAGCTATAGAATGCTTTGTGGTTGTCCTAGAATCAGTGGCAATCTTGTTTTCATAGCTAGCTTTGGAGGATCTTATAAGGAATCTCAGCTTCTTGCTGAGGCTGACCAGGGACCTCCTCCACTCATGGGATTTTACTCTCTTTTGCAACAATTTCTTCCTTCTGTTGTAGAGTTTGCTTATGGCAGGGGACCACCAGATTGGCTTTCTTTTTTTGGAGGATAGCATCTTGGTTCTGTTTGGGATAGCATGATCCATGCACTCGTGTAAGTGCTTATAGAGTGCATTTGTGTAGGATTTAGCAGTTGTAACTGTATTGTCCATCTGCATGGGTGTCAGGAAGTTCACCACTTCTGTCTTAAGAAGCATGAAGATGGCTTTGTAGAAATATTTTTACCGTGGTTTCCTTAATGGGGTGGGGGGGTGGGGGGGATGTGGATATCTAGGGTGATTAGCTTATGGTTGGATCTGACCAACGAGGAGTTGACTTCAGGTGTAGAACACCAGTCACTCATGCTGGTAATGACTAGGTCTAGGATATTGTTGCCCTTGTTGGGGGTGTGGATAAGTTGATCCAGGCACTGGAATTTATGAATTGCAGAAAGCGCTGAGCGAAGGAGTTGCTACATGAGTAGTTTTCCCAGTTAATGTTGGGGTAGTTGAAATCACCCAATATTAGGGTGTTTGGTTAAACCCTAATATTTTCCAGTATATCAAGAAAAGAGGAGTGGGAATCCTGGGGCATGGTGGGGGATCTGTAGCAAGCTACAATTTGGATTGCAGTTTTTCCCAGAGTTAGTTGCACTTGGATAACCTCGGCTACATTATGCTGAGCAACTAGCCTGGAGGTGTGGATATCCTTAATTAATATGGACACACCTCCACCTTTGGTGTTCCGGTCCAGGTTAGATGGCCGAAGAGTCTGGTATGAGTTATTGCCTGGTAATGCAGGGGTGCTCTCTGGAGCCTTGAACCAGGTCTCAGTCACTGCACAGACATCAATGTTCTCCATTTTAAGGAGTGCCTCGAGTGAGTGCATTTTGAGATTTAGACTTCTAGCATTGAGTAGCATTACCCTCAGTTTTTGCTTGCCTGTTCCTGTTATGTTGGTGAATTTGTCATTTGAACCTTGCCTAAAAAGGCACTATAGGCTTGGCAAGAGCCTTCCCCAGTATCCGGAATCGCAGGTGTGACAGGTACAGGCGATCTCTGGCAAAGCATCGTGGTCTGTCGACCATGTCGTCCCAGGCAGTCAGATACTGGATCCCCTTAGAATGACACCAGAAGCTTAGCCAATTGTTGAAGTCAATCATTTTGTCCTTGTACTACGGTATCATTCTGGGTGATGGCAGGATGATACTCAGGGCTAGGGTCATACCTGCCTGGGCTACAAGATCGGAGAGTTCTTCCATGTCTCTTTTCATGTAGTCCAGGGAGGTACATCTCAGGTCATTCACACCAACATGGACAATCACAGAGTCATATTTGTACTTGTTGTGGAGAGACCTGAGTGCTTGGGTTATTTGGCGGATCCTGGCACCCGACAGGCAGCTGACAGTGACCATCTCCTTGTCTAGCCTTGTGAGTGGGACATCAGTGTGCCTGACTATAGAGTCACCTATGATTAGTGTGTTGGGTATGTTATTTTGCCTTATGGGCTGTAGTTGAGTAGCACACTGAGTCTGTGGGCTATGTGTCATTTGGCTTGTGTTGGTGGTGAGAGGTTGCTTGCATTTCTGCTTTGGAGGTCTCTGTTGCTTGATAACATTATTATTGAGAGCCTCCGTGAATGTGTTTGTGTTTCTGTGTGTGGATTTTGGTGGTGTAGGTTTAGTGGGACTGTGTGGCGAGTGTGGTGTGGCGCAAGTGTCTACCTTCTCCTCTTGACTATAAAGTTCAGTCCTGGTTAGAGAGAGGTTTTCCTCCAGTTTGGCTAGATAAGTGCATCTCTCACAGGTTGTAGTGTTGGGTGGTAAGAGGAGAGGGTTGTCTGTGTGCATGAGTCAATTGCTACATTGCCCCAAGATGCCCAGATTCATCAGTGAGACAGGAGAGAACACTGAGCTTTCCCTTGGACATGCCTGAATAAAAAAAATTCCCTCTAGACAAGTGAGGAAAGTGAGAACAAGAGATGTTTTTCTCTAAGCAAGTGAGGAAAGTAAGTACCAAAAGTGTTTTCCTCTAGGTAATGAGGAAGGGTGAGTGCTGTAGTCATTTGTAGTTTATTTAGTGCTTACAACAAGTTCTGAACAAGTGCTGAGCACTGATAAGCAAATTCAAGTGCTGAAACTAAGAATCTGGATCTGGATCTTGTTGTAGATAGGCTACCTAGTGCTTACCACTCCCACTGATAAGCTAGAAGTCTTCCCTCCAACACAGAAAGGCTTGGGGGCACAGAAGCTTACAAACAGTCCTGGATACAGCAAATCTGTATCTGGACTAAACTAGCTATAGGGAAGGTGGGAAGCAACCACAAATTAAACCTGAAAGTTGAAAGAAATAGAAAAACTGCCCAAATGGCCAGTAAACTACAATTTCTGGGCCAGAAACCACTCTTGTGGTAGATAGGCTACCTAGTGCTTACCACTCCCACTGATAAACTAGACGTCTTCCCTCCAACACAGAAAGGCTTGGGGCACAGAAGCTTACAAACAGTCCTGGATACAGCAAATCTGTATCTGGATTATACTATTTACAGGAAAGGCAGAAAACAAGCTTGGAAGTTATATATATATATATATATATATATATATATATATATATATATATATATATATATATATATAAATAACTATATGTGCATACATATCTATACCAATATACCTACTACTGTCGATATATCTGTAGATATCCATACGTATATGTGCATATTTATCGCTATCTGTATATGTGTAGACATTTATCGCTCTGTATATGTATACATCTGGGTGCGTATATGTATATCTATGTACACATACATGCCCATCTATATATGTCGATATGTATATGTGTAATTATATTTATTTTATTTTATTTTACATTTGTTAACCGGGCTAGTCCAGCTGGATATATTTCCATTTTCAGTGGAGGCCTGGGGAGAAAAGCTCCAATGGTAACACTGAGATAAAACACTTAAATATATCATGTACAATTTATACAAAGAAAGGATGTTAAAAGAAATGAGTATTAATGAGAGGAAAAATACATTGAAGTCCTATGTGCATATAGGATAGGAATAAGTCATTGAACAGTATGATATCTGTAGAATATACAGTACAGTCAAAGGATTACATTCATAGCATAGGTCATTTTATTTTAGTTGAGATATTTACTACTATCCAGGGGGGTAAAGTAGTAAAGGTTGGTAAGAGGAGGCAGTCCAGAGATAGTATTGAATGGTAAGAGGAGGCAGTACAGGGATGGCAGTAGAGAAAGCAGAGTATTAGTCAGGGTTACAACAAGGACATAACCAATGAGTTTTAAGATGTTTCTTGAACTTCTGTTTAAAGACCTGCAGGGAGGGTTGTAAAGTTAGATCAGGTGGCAGAAGGTTCCAATTTTTTCCTGCAGTATTGGAGAACAAGGAGACCCCTGCCAAGTTATTAGACTTGCTTGTGCTAGCAAGAAGTTTGTTAGAGGATCGTAAGGAGTTGAGATTTCTATAGGGGGTGTTAAGGTTGGAAAGTATAGGTGTGTTATTTGGTTGATAAAATATCTTATGAACAATGGTGATATATATACATATATATATATATATATATATATATATATATATAGAGAGAGAGAGAGAGATGTCCTGGACATGGAGTGTAGACCTACCCCAGCCCCTATAGTCCCAACGTCATAGTGCATGTGGATGTCAGGTATGTATAGCAGGTATATTGGTAGACTATTGCTACTGTAATTGGGATTGTCTTCACAGACATGGTGTGTGTGGGAGGTCACATCTGCTTTCCACATGTGTGTCATTGGCTACTGACAGGCATCCTAAGGACATCCTGTAAAGTACCACTACTAGCACGTAATGTCCCCGAGGACTGCAGCACAGATATTGGCCAATATATGTGGACATTCTGAGACACTCTTTACAGTCCAGAGGTATGCACAGAACCCCTTAGTGCTAAACATATGTACCATGCATGACAATATGGATGTTAATAGCCATGTAGATGGGTATAACACATAACAACTGGTATACATATGCCACCATAGGTTATGCATTCACACACCCCTGTCTGGCCTGGCACATAATAACCACTGGTACAGGGGTGTCATGGCCAAATACTAACAACTAGATATTGACATACATCTGTACAGCATCCCACTGCTCTGTCTGACATACATGACTGTTAAGGGAGTCCCGGCAGCAGTACATCCAGCAAGTATCTCCACATGACATCTCACTGGATAAGTACACTAAGCTGCTAGACATGTAACAATGCACTGTGCAGGCTACAGGCAGACTGGCTCAACACTGGCCAACATCTCCTATGAGGGAATATACATGTACCTGCATATATAGCAGGCTCTGCAGGCATGTCACAGCACAGGGTAAGATACACCTGTGTGAAGGTGCATAACCACATCCAATGTGAACACAGCCACAGCCACATATGGTTAGCTAGCATAAAAGTACAGTATATGGACTATCTATCCAACACCATCCTCATATGTGCCACTCACAGACTAACCCTACATATACTGGGCTGCTACACGGTGTGGTCAGCTGTCTCTCTGTGGTATGGGACATGTGTGTCTATGGCCCTACAAACATGTAAACCAATACGGTAACATACAGTGGAGCAGCATGTAACATCAGATAGGACGAGACCTATAACAATGACATCTACCACAGTCTGTACACAGGCTAAAGAACATGTTCACAATACACACACTGTTGACATTCACCATAGTTACACAGACCTCAGTACTGTTCAAACAACCATGGAATGTCCTGGTAATGTCAAATATTACCCGTACTGTACATAATATGTGTAGCAGTCTGATATCTCACTGGCTTGCTATCAGATATGATGACACTAATGATGGTGTACAGCACATATGCACCTCTTAATGCATGACATATGTACAAAGGTTGACAGAGTTGTGGCTGGAAGCACATACACAAGGCCAATATTGACATGTTGCTGTGCTAACCTCATACACGTACTGTCATAACAGGGTCTGTTGCAACATGTATCCTATGAGGGATATGAAGTCAGTAACTGTCACGGCTTTCACTATCTACAGACTGCAATCCTCACACTACCTTCTGCAGTTCAGAGATACGTGCTCTGTAGGCAACACATAACACCAAGGGCACAACACACTGCCCAGTCTACAGACGACCCTGCAGATGCGGATTCCTCATAAACATAGAGCTGACATGGCAGGTATTAGAACATGTAGGACAGCCATATCCACACACATTGTTAAACCAACATTACTCCACATGCAGTATAGCAGCACTTACAGTTTGTAGTCAGGTCAGACACATCCCCCTCCTGTGTGTTGCCCTGTTTCCACAGTGTATGTTCTTAGAGGTAAATCCCCAATCCATCTGAGATGCTGTTCACCAAACAACAGATCTAGTTCCTGCCCACAGTGGATGTAAAGGGCCAACACCAACATGATGTTCCTAGATATTGGAGTGTGTTTCCATGCAATTGGCTATGGGAATGTTACCACAAATGTTCCACATGCACTCAGCTAGAGGAGGACTGCAATTGGTGCAGAGGCCATGAGCTGATCATCACCATCACTTACAAAACACAAGCTGCTGCCTAGCAAAGCAGGTGTACATCCCACATCCACCAGAGAAGATGTGAGAGGGACAGACAGAGACAAAGTATGTCAGGGAAGGTGTGGGTGAGTAAAACCTAAGCATGTTTGTGTCACACACCTACCAGTACAGGGTTTCAAACACCTGACTGACTATGCATAGCTATCACATGTGTATGCAGTTATTGCATGCACCACATAGCTTACATGTTGGTGAGCTGTCCGGAGGTATATGTGCTGGTGAGTGACATCTGCAACACTGTTGCGATACAGTAGGTGTAGCACACGAGCCTGTCCACATGAACAGGTGTCAGTGTCAACACAGCCACACTTTCTAAGGGACTCATACACATTGCCACATTTGGCAGGGTAACAAATACAATTCCTAACCAGTTACTTTGCTAGAATACAGTAATGCATAGGTATCAATTGGCCCACAGAGGTTATTCTGGGGTTCTATGGTCAAAGGGTATGTGACGGTGTCTGACATTAGAGAGCATGCTTCAGTATGCCAATAGGGGTGGTACTGAGTGTGAATGTGGTTATAAGCATCATACACTACACACACAGACACAGGGTGCTAGTACCGGCATGCATGTGTGCATTGCTTCATGGGTGTGTAGTGGTTGATGGTGAGGGACAGCTGTACAAGGCTAGGTGAGGGGTATACCTTGTCATCAGGCCACATGAGAAAGGTCTGCATTATGGCTACGGGGTGTAGTGTCTGGAATGACCCACACAGGTGGGTATAGTATTCACCATCCAGTCATCTGGGTTACTAATGTGCGTGGCCAGTGCTGTGCAATGCTTGCCATGTATGTGTTCTATACACCATGACATGGACGGTGTTTGGGATGTGCACACGTCCCACATTCATGTACAGTGGCATGTGGAAGTGCAGCTGGTTTGTCTGGCCCATGTTGTGTACACAGAATGTTATCATCAGATGTGACAGTCCTGCCCTCATGTGGCGGGGCCAGGTAATGGACAGCAGGTTGACCCTGCACCTACATTGATAGCATGCTACAGGTATTCCCTGGTGTCAGTGGCATCTGTCCATACAGAGTATGTGTGTAAGGCATGGTATGTCCTTTGTGGATCACATTTGATGGAACCACAGTTGTTGCACACGTCCAGTGCAAAACATACTGAAGGCACACTGTCTGCAATTATCTGCCTATCGTACTGATGGACATGGTGCCATGCCCTATGTAGGCCACTGCATTCACAGCATAGCTACTATCAGTCGCCAATATGCAGTGCACTACACACATTGACTGTTGCCTCAGCATGTGTCTGTGTATGAGACATGGGCTGAGACTGTGCTCTGGGTAATACTGGGGTTGCTAACTGTGATTGCCTGGCCTTGATGTCACATGTATGGGTATGGATATGCACCCCAGCCTCTCAGCTATTTCACAGCTGTTACCCCTGTACAGTGGACATTGTGATATGTACTAGGGCCACCATATAAGAAATTTGCAAAACCCACTACACATTGGGCACAGGTGTCACACACGTACATCCACCTCCACACAGGATACGAGGTACAACCACGCACACACACACACACACACACACACACACACACACACACACACACACACACACACACACACACACACACACACACACACACACACACACACACACACACACACACACCTGTCATGTCCGGGAGTAGAACCCCTATCTAACTAGTTTATTACACTACAGCACTATGCAGTTATAGTACATGCCATGTTGATTACTGCAGTACACCTTCCCCAAAGGTGTATATCACATTGGCTGACATCAGCAAGATTGCCAAAGTAGGGCATTTGACATGTACTGAGTGTGAATAGCCTAAAATGCATTGCTCCCTACACAGACAGTGGAACACACACAAAACATCCACAACTGACATGTGTGGATATAGAACCCCTAACAGACATCTTTAACACACTATAGCATTGAGCTGTTATAGAACACACCACGGGGATTACTGGAGGACTCCTTCCCCAAAGGTGTATAACACATTGTCTGACATCAGTGAGTTGCCAAAGTATGGCATTTGAAATGTACCAAGTGTGACTAGCCTCTAATGCATAGCTCCTTACACAGACAGACAGACAGACACACAAACACACACATGTGCCATGTCTGGGAATAGCACTCCTACCTAACTAGTTTATCACACTATAGTGGTACGCAGATACAGGATGCGCTATAGAGATTACTGGGCTACAACCTTCCCAGAGGTGTATTTCTAGGTGGATGACATCAGCAGCCTTGCCAAGGCTGAGCATTTAAGTTGTTGGGAGTGTGACTACCCTTAAAAGCATTGTTCTCTACACAGTCAGACAGACATGCACACAGTCTGGGATTCAAACTCCTACCTAACTAGCTTATCACATTACAGCAGTACACAGTTATGGGACGCGCCACAGAGATTACTAGGCCACAACTCTCCCAAAGGTATATTTCACATTGGATGATATCAGCGGGCTTGTTATAGTAGGGCTATGGGTAGGGCAGTGTGTGTGCATGGGCCATTATCCATTCATGTAGGGGTTGACATGCCACATGCGGGCACACACAGGGTCATATTTCACAGGTACGTATATACAGTTGCTAGATGACTACTTCCTTGTACAGCCATGCTGCACAGCTGGCACGTCCACCACATGATCTGTAATGCTGATAGATACTGGTGGCTAGTATCTGCAGTGAGTGATATCTGCACCTCATGTGTTTGGGGCCCTTTGGCTGTGTGCTGGGTGGGACAGGCCTGGATGGCTCCTTGTCACAGTCACCCTCTTTCACACATCTATGATGCATTTTACATGAGTAACATCACCATGAAATTCTCTGTGGACACCCTATAATTTCATGGTTTACCTTTGGCTTATTATAGTGTGTTGCCCTTACAGATATGTCTGTATTCCTATCCACTGTGTGTGCAAGCCATGAGTGGTGCATACTGACGAGTGTCTGCACTAACAACTGCGACTGTCAGATATGTCTGATCCACCGGTGTTTACAGACAAGGCCTTTATGTGTTTAAGTGTGTGAGCATGCCCAGTATGACCTTTCAGTATGTTGTTGACTTACATTGCCTTCATTTCTCTAAGCATATAAGCATGCCCAGTATGGCCATCTGTATTGCATGTGTAGGTCAAGTCCAGATAGTTTGTACTGCAGTGCTGACCTTTATGTTGTACACCGACAGGTAGCATGCTGTCTCTGCAGAGTATCCATCGATCATTTGGCATTGACTGTTACTACATTTCTGCATAACGGGCGGGCACACCTGACTGTTTCTACATTTCTACACAGGATTGGGGGGGGTCACACCTGACTGTTACTATATTTCTATATAGGATGGGTGGAGGGCACACCTGACTATTTATACATTTCTACACAGGATTGGGGGGGGGGCAGACCTGACTGTTACTATATGTCTACGTAGGATGGGGGGGGGCACACCTGACACTTGTACACATTTGCTAGGACTGTACTGGTATGTCGGGTACTCCATTTCAGTCTGTAGTCTTACCTATCATGCTGGCTAGAGGCATACCAGTGTACTACAGATCATGGCTTTGGTTGCCCTACATATTATTGTCTGGCTTCCTACCCTTCAGAGCTAACATCCCACTGCCTGCCCTGCTGTGGTCTGTCTGTGTAGGCCTCGGCGGAGGATAACCATAGCCATCATTCTGGGGCCATGGCACAGGCTCCGTTTGGGTTTGTCTACACCTGTCCTGCTGGCTGAGACTGTTGATGGATATGCGAACTGTACTGACTGGCATGTGTGGGTCATATGGACACACATGTTGCTCAGCACATTTCCTACAGTGGGTTTTGTCACCCTGTGTAGTGCTGGCTACTATGGTGACTCCAGTATGTGTTACAGATGTCATGGTGCCATTATGGGGGTCTACTGTCTGCTGCCATAACATTCAGCCATCCAATTCCCTTGCATGCTCGCATCCATACCACAGCTACAGGTAATGACACATTCTACTCCATCTGGCAATTGGTAGGTTGATTGACTTACCTTGCGGGTGTGCCAGACTTGTGGATGGTGCTAGTGGACTGCCTATGTCAGATGCACATAGTACACTCCCTATACGTGGTTGAGCACAGGTAGTGTCATGTTTGGCATTCCTTTTATTGTATGTGCGAGTCAGAGAGAGGTGGCATTCCCTGGGTCCCTACTGTGTCAGTGCATGTGCTATGCATTGCCTCTTTGCCAAGGCCAGGGCATACTGGGCACGTCTCCTTCTGCCTACTGGGGCAGGCTCAAGTTGTTCCTCCTCTGGGTCACTCTGTGCCTGTGCAGGCCTTGGCATTGGTGGGGGGCTGTGTGGCCCTGCCCCATGCTGTTCCTGCTGCAGCTGTTTCCACAGGATCATACTGTGTAGCATAGCACATACCATAACAATTTGGGTACATGTAGCTGGTGAATACTGGAAGGCTCCACCGGATGTTTCCAGACACCGGAACCATGACCTGAGCATCCCAAACACATGCTCTATTATATGTCTGGCCTGTGCATGTGCCTCATTATGGTGTTGTTGTTCAGGTGTGTGTGCATTTCTGATGGGTGTCATCAGCCACGGCTCCAGTGTGTACCCAGCATCCCCCATTAGGTGACCATAGGGGATGTCCCCATTGGCAAATCTCTGGTACAGCTGCATCAAATGCCATATGTGGGAATCGTCATAGCTTCCTGGGCAGCCAGCACACACATTCATTATAATGCCCTGGGCATCACATACAACCTGGCAGTTGATGGAGGGGATGCCCCTGCGGTTGATGTAGGCCCTACCCTGCTCACCGGGTGGTGCTTTGATGCATATGTACGTGCAGTCTATAGCACCCACTACCACAGGTTATTCTGCTATTTGGTGGAAGAGACGTATATTGCTGGTCAACACCTCATGGGTGTTGAGGAAATATATGTGCTCACTTGCATGTGCTGACATGGCATCCAGAAACTGGTGGAATACTCTGGATGCTGATGCCTGTGAGATCCACATGATATCCCCATTTGGGCTTTGGGAGGTACCTGTGGCTAGTATACCTAGGCCTACACATACCTTGGTATCCACTGGGATGGGTTCCCCTTGGTCAGTTTGGTGTGACAGGTGTGGCAGGCACAGCTCATTACATTGCTATAGGAGGTCTCTGTCCACCCTATAGTGCTCCACTATCTTCAGCTCATGTAGCCCCATGTAGGATACCCTGGGTCTGTACACTCTTCTCTGTCTCCTCACTGTGGGTTGTACTGCAGTATTCACATTCTCACCACCCTCAGCCTCTTGCACATGTTCTATGTTGCCAGCTGCAACCCTTCTTATTTTGTAGGTTTGTTAGTTAAAATTTCCCCGCTTGTATACACTGTGAGTGTGGGAAAAAACAGAGGGAAAAGTGTTTGCTTAGTTTATAGTAGTGTTCTGGGCTGGGCTGGTCTGCTGCCTGTGTAATTGGCTGATTCTGATACATTTCACCTGCCAGCTAAGCTAGTTCTCCTTGATTACCTTCCTACTACTGTTTTCCCTTCCCATTACCTTCTTGTTTAACCCTGTGTGCACCCCTTGCAGAGTGCTCAAATGTGCACACTGCTGCTGTTTCCTGGTTTAACCTCTTTTTTCTTCCTGTACAACCTGGTATGCAGTGTGCACACCCGCTTAGTCTTTGTAAGGACTGCTAGGCAGGTTTAGACACACAACCTAGCTTAGCTGTGCTAAGCTAGGAGCAACCCCAAGCCACAGGGCTCAAATCTGCTTACAGTATGCCTGGCAACCCCCCATGATGTCGCCTACCTCCTAGGGTTGTGCCAAGCTATTCCTGATCTTACACTGTTGGGACCTGACTCACATCCTGGGGAAAACTGGGATTCACTATCCTTCCCCTCATTTGCATAGGATTGCCTGGTAATACTTAGTTACATGTCTCACACTGAGCCTCCCCCCCTAGCAACTACTACTCACTGGCCAGGTTGTCTTCTGCCTGCCATTGAATTGTATGTTAGAATACTGATTTTAGTTAGAATGCTTAATTTAGGTTCATTTTGTTGTTCCCCTACCAATCCTGCTTGCGCGCCGCTGCCCTACGCTTAAACAGCCGAGAGTGGTTAAAAAAAAAATAAAAGTTGATTTTTTTAAAATTGTTGTATTGTTTGCAATGCCAATGGCCTTATACTTGGCCATTGGCATGCTTACTACATGATATGCAGCCTTTATTTGGAGCTGTCATTGCTCCGTTTTGGATTTTGCAGAAATGTACTCGGTTACTAACTGAGTACATTTCTGCTGATTGCACTAGTCTTGCACGGATGGTTGCAAGCTTCCTGGATCGCAAATTCACCTCATTTGCATGGATTTCACCTGCAAATGGGGTGATTTGCATACAAGGGCTTCATCCATGCAGGATTAGTGCAGGAGCTCTCGTGCATGCCCCTGCAGGCTGTTCCTGGATCGCACGGCAGACATATTGCCTGCTTGAGCTCCTGCACCGATCTTGCATGCCATGCAATCTTTTGAGAATCTGGAGGTATGTGTATCTGTTTCACTCTGCTGACTGCTTTCTGCGCAAGATAAATTTGCAGTGGAGCAGAGAATTTACCCTTACCCTACTGTTGTGCAATATGTGTGTGTGTGTGTGTGTGTGTGTGTGTGTGTGTGTGTGTGTATATATATATATATATATATATATATATATATACAATTAACAGGGGGTGCTGGGGTGCAGGTGAGCATGGCCCCCTGCAAAAAGTATTTTAATTTTTTTGTATTCAATCTAAAATTATCACTGTTTTTATGTTCATTGTTTTCTGTGTTTGATATTTGATGATATTGTCATCTCTCTCTCTATATATATATAGAAGTGTATATATATATATATATATATATATATATATATATATATATATGTGTGTGCGTGTATATAGATAGATAGATATATAGATATTTTACCATTGTAGTTAAGGATGGCCTGGATCTGAAAGTGTTAATCAGAGTAAAAATAAGCTGGAACTCAAGGCATAGTAGCAGGTCCCAGTAAAAGTTGCAGTAGTTTTCCATTTATGCAAAAAAAAAAAAAAACTCCTGCTTGTCTCCTTAAACATTTTACGGGTACTGACTGATGCACTATCAATGAGTACTGTACAATGAATGGAGAAACAACAAATCAAGTTTTGCTGACAGTGTAATATTCTTTTTTTTCTCAACTGTTGTGCAATCTCATAATAGGTGTATTTAAGTTTAGGGGTTGTGGGAACTGTACTTTCACACGCTCCCTGCAAAAAAAAACGTACTTCCGAGGTTCAGCAAAACTTGTTTCACTGTTTCTCTGTTGATCATATAGCACTCAATGAAACTGCTGTCAATGAATCAACATATATCCTTTTATAAAGATAATAATACAGTGAAATACTCTTTTGCTAGTTCCTGGAAAATCGGTTATGATTCTGGTATCTGTTTCTTAGGAAAGGCAACACATAAATGGATGAAGCAATAACATTTAAGGGGGAGATGCAAACGCATGCATCTTTTTGAGCTCCTTTATTTTTACATAAATATCCTGAGAACAGCTATTGGTTAGGATCAGTAGAATAAATGAAACAAAAATATTGTGCAGTATATGGGATCTATGACAGTGGTCATCTGCAGAGTACAGTGAAAGGTCATTGAAGGACAGTGAAAGTCGACATTCTTTTTAACATACATTCTTTAATGGATATCACTTGACAAAATGCGTAGAAAAGAGTATTTTTCACGAAATCTTGGTCCAAGTTAAAAGGATGGATAATGGCGATACATACGTGCTAGACAACAATGTTAATGGGTATTCCTTTTTTCTTCTCAAAGTTGCTCACTGAGGAAAGTGGTATACAATTTTTAAATGTTACCGCAAAGTAAGCCTATATGACAGCAGCTTGAATGAAAGAAAATGTTAGTTGATGTTTTATCTGCCAGTTAGAGATTAAGCTCACTTTTCTTTGCTAAGTAATTTTTTTCACAGGTGGTTTTATTAGTAAAGGAGGTGCTGCTGGTGAAACTCCAATGTGTTGAGGAGGTGATGAGCTTTGACCCCAAAAATAGGTACATTTCAGATTTTTTTTAATATTTGCTGCCATGTGTAATTACTTTTAGAAGTTAAGAAAAGGAACTTCTAGAAAGGACAGGTTTAAGGTCAGACACTAATTTAACTCCCATGACATTGCAAGTATTATACATTTTTTTTTTGGTTCAGCCTTCACCTCCATTGCTGACTCTACACTAGGGATGTATGAACAGAAGATATGCGGCTGAATTGAGAGATTATAAATCAGCAAACAAAGGAGAGTAGTATTGCTTGAATTGAATTCATCCTCCAGTCTTTGTGAGTACCTTCATGAGGTGGACCCTGTTTTTCACAAAATCTCACCAAGACAGCACTGATATATAGACTGTATTTTATATAGCATATATCATGGAGAGAATTAGGTTAACAAATGAAAAAGACAGCTGGGTACCCAAGTCTCAGGATAAAAAAGTGTCCAGTTCTGGTATGTGCACTGGTGCCAGGACTGGAAAAAATGACAGTGGAATCCTCAAGACACAGAACATTCCTACAACATGGATAGGCCAGGTTCAGGGGGGAGGATGGTCCCCTATTATAAAAGGAAGCAGTAGCCCACAAAAAAAACACAAAAACTGACAGGCCAAAAAAGAGTGATAAAGATGATAGAGTGGACTATTGAGAATAACAAAAAGAAATTATGTATTGTTACTATTATGCAAGAAGCCCAGAATTTCCAGATAGAAGATATTCCTAAAGATTAAGTGAGAAATTAGAAGAAATAAAAACACTTGCACAAGAAAAATATTGTCAATTGCTTCAAATGCAAATTTGAGTTTATTAATACAACAGATTCATGGAAAAGATCATGTAGACCAAGAAACCTTGGGCAGACTGGATAAAGAAACAACTGCGGAAGTTCAAAAATATAAAGAACAAAACATGAGAGTTTTTGAAAGGTATAAAAAAATAACCAAGATCATGGGAAAGAAAGAGAGATCTGATATGGTGCAATATTTATATAAATGAGAAAGTCAAACTAATAAATACAAAAAAGCAGCTTCAAAGATATTTGAAGAGATATACAGGCAAAGACATCCAGATATGGAAATGTTCACAATATACAAAAAATAAAATGACAAACGGGGAACATAGAACAGAAGACAAGTAATGTAGAAGTTAAACAAATGAAAGCTGCAATTATGGAATACCTACAAAGTGAAGGATTTAGTGTAGAAAGTCTAATGCAAGTTATGCCACAGCATGATGCAATAATGAGCCCCATAAGTAAGAAGAAACAGATGGAGCGGGAGTCATTTGAAGAAAAAATATGGACATGAGAAAGAAAAAGAGATTTAATATGGTATAATATTTATGCAAAGGAGAAGGCAAAACTAATCAATACAAAAAATGCAGCACTAAAAATATCCGAATAGAAAGGCAGGCAAATGCATTCAGCTGTTGAAAATGTTTCAGTACAAAAAAATAAGAAAACAAAAGGAAAAGGAGAAAAGAGGATTAGTAATAAAGAAGTTAAGGAAATAGAAACCCGCGAAGTGAAGGATTTAGTGCAGAAAATCCAATTCTGGTATGGTCACAGGATAGTAGAACAATGAGTCCCCAAATTAAGGTGAAACAGGGGGAACAGAAAGCATCTGATCACTTTCTAAATGAAGATACTTTGGAAGCTTCATTAGGAAACAAGGACAAAAGTTCAATTGAAGTTTCACAGCAAGAGAAGGAACAGGAAACAGTGGCAACTCTGATGCAGTCAATGTTGTGGAGTGATAGGCCAGTGAGTTCCCATAAAAGAGCAACAGATGATGTAGGATGTAGCTGAAGAGACTACATCAGAGGACGGTAGTCTGAAAGTTTCTGTAGAAGGCTCGCATGAAATACATAGCAAAGAATGTGACATCAGCTTAGAAGAAAATAATCTAAGGGATGAGTTGCTTGATTTAATAGGCATTGATAGCTATATTAAGATCAATGAAAGAAATAGATTACAGAATTTCAATAAGACCCAAAATGTTAGAATTCTGATAACACAAATGAACATAGTAATCAAGACTATTAACAGAAAGTCGGGTGATTTAACAGAAGTGAATAGGATATATTACCGTGTGGTGCTGCGGTAGCATTGTCGCCTCACAGTAAGACGTTGTCCTGTTCGATTCTCAGCTAAAGCGTCTTCTGTGTGGAGACATGCATGAATGGGTGTACCTTCGTTGAAGGTTGTGCATCAGGGCTGGCAACGTGGCATGTAAAAATCTACTGCCAATTATTAGCGGACCTGAGTTCCGCTGTGGCGACCCCTAACCGGGAAAAGCCGAAAGACACAACAAAATAGGATATATTACCGTGTAAATAAATTAATAACAGATAAAGTCATACCACAAAAACAGAGGGCAGTAAGAGAAAAGGGGGAAGAAATCAAATGCTAACATAGAAATTTTGAACAGATAACACTATAAAGCAATTAATACAAGAGGTGCCACTGTTAGAAGAGTATAGTGGAAGGAACATCAACAAAATACTTAGACATGATAAAACCAACATGCATTATTAGAACAGATCAGGATTTATAATATACTATTGCAAACAATAAACTAAAGATATCAGCACAGGCAGAAAAAAACTTTGAAGATATGCAGATAAATATAAAGGAAAAGTACAAAATAAGCAATTCATTGATGACCAAAAAAGTTTTGTAGAGAACTGAGAAACAAAGCAAAAGGAATAGAAATATCACCAAAAAAAAAAAAAAAAAAAAAAAAAGAAGAAGAAGAAGAAATATACACATTTTAGAAAAAATTCTATGAAGACCCTGTGACAAAGATGCTGAATGAGTAGGACAAAGTAAAAGAAACAGTAAGAAGTTCAGATGTACAGGATATGAAAAGGGGATGAAGTAATGGCAGCGAAATTGAAACAAAATTAAGAAAAGCTCTTAACTGAAAAACACCGGGGATAGATGCAGTATCAAGTGTCTGGCTAAAAGTGTTAACATCTTTACACAGAGATTTAGTTCTGGGTAAGAACTTCTTATATGTACATCCTGAATAGACACCAACCTGGTTAACAACAGGAAAAATGATACTCATCCATAAGAATGAATCTGCAAGCTGTCCTAAAAACTATAGATCAATAACATGCCTACCGATGATGTAGAAACTATATACTGGAACTGATACCAACAGAGTTTACTGTCATTTAGAAGAAAACTCATTCATAACAATAGAACAAAAAGGTTAACAAAATAAAGTCATATGGATTAAAAGATCATTTGTTGTTAAATACAGTCATAATGGAGAATTGTAAAAAGGGAAGAATCTAAGTATGGCATGGATAGATTACAAAAAAATCATTTGACAGCATCCCACATTCATGGATAAAGAAGGGCTTACAGATGTATAAGATACACCCTACATTGATCAATTACATTATAGTGACCACAGAACAGTGGCAAACCATTTTGCAGCTAGGGTAAGATAAAGGATGAATTATTATCCAGGGATAAAAATTCAAAAGGGGATATTCTAGGATGATTCTTTGTCACCATTGCTTTTTTTTTTGTTTGTCGTTAACCCATTAAGCTGTTGACTTAACAGAGTAGGTTATAGTTATAATTTGGCTCCCAGACAACAGCAAAAGGGTAAAGACTCCTCATCTCCTTTTTGTGGAGTATTTAAAATTGTATAGTTAATCAGATTAGGTGCTGAAAGCACAACTGCAAGTGGTCAAAACTTTCTCAGATGATATAAGAATGTCATTTGGTGTTGATAAATGTGCAAAAGCAACAATTGAAGAAGGAAAGCTGCAGCATCTAGAAAATATTAGTCTGGGACAAGAATGTAATGCAAAAGAACTTGAACAAGAGATAGTATATAAATATTTTGAAATTGAAAAGGCTCAACAATAAAGTATGAGCAAATGTGAATATAATGGAGTAAGAAATATTTTAGAAGACTAAAATCAACACTGAAGACAGCCCTGACATCTAGGAACAATGTCCAAACTATAAACAAATTTACTTGACATGAACCACTAAGCATTACAGTGAATGATGAAGTTTATATCACATGGATCACCCATTGCCAACAGATAGATGTGAGACAACCAGATACAGTAATCCATGAAAAGAAGACAACAGACATTGATCTTTTAAATTACTGCACCCAGTGATTATAGTGTCTTATGTATTTAGAGACATAGAGTCATAAAATGCCAGGATTTGCAGGTAGAAATGATGGGAATGTGAAAGAAGGATACCCAGACAGTTCCAGTAGTAATAGGAGCAATGGGTTTCATGAAAAAAATTGCAGTCATATTTAGAAATGCTACCGATACATGTAATGCCATATAAGTTGCCAAAAGGAGTCAATTCTGGGTACACTGTGGGTGGTGCAAAGGGCACTTTTGGCTACATCAGACATTGAAAGAATACTAATTTCATGACCTTTAATAATACTTTAACTTAGGAATGGTGTCCATTCCTGTCATTGTATTAGAAACCCAAAGACTTGGAGAAATTAAACCAGAGGGAATGGGATACCTTTCAGTAGCTAATGAGATTTTTTTTTTTTATGCAGGGAAGCAGCATCTTGGAAGGAGAAAAATTGCTTTAATACAGGGTTGGAATGCACAGTAACTTTCACAAATGATACAAAATAGTCTTGTGCGTGTGACTATTATGTTTTTACTCCACACCTTCTGCTGCTTATGCATAAAAGCACTTTGTGTTAAAAATATATGTTCATTCTTTACCCTGGATGACGCTTCAGTATCAGTTGGGAGAGACTTCATTACTGCTAACTGACCCTTGAAATTATTCTGAGCATATTTGATAAGATGTAAATGAAATCAATCTGAAAGACTTCCTAGCCAAAAGCCGGTTCTGCTCTTGCTCAACACTAGGATAAACTATATCCTGAAATTTGAAAAAATACGTATTCATACCTTACAACTTCTTACTCTTCCTTCTTCAGTCACTTCCTTGCTTCTATCAATTTCTCTCCTCTAGCTTCCTCTTTAACTATACCATAAGTCTGCTTTTCTCTCACTTTGTATTTCATTTCCTAATTGTATTATACTAACGTACATTTAATTGGTGTATAAAATGACAATGTCTCTACTAAATCATTGTTATATAACTTGCATCTCTTTGCAACCAATGTTTTCATATTATGTCGAATTTGATGTAATTATGTTTTTCTATTATTTTTAAAGATTGTAAAATTATTGTTTTTAAAATGTTTTGCAATACTTTGGAGCTTTTCACTCCGGACCTCTGTTGAAAATGGGCTCTTACCCAGTTGGACTTTCCTGGTAAGTAAATGTCAATAAATAAATTAATGCATTTTTCAGTTTCTCTGCTCTCTCTCTCTCTTTCTCTGACAATTTATGCTTTAAAAAAACTATTATTTAGGCTTACTTCTGCTACCATTATTCATGTAAGGGCTAGCCCCCTGGCAGTGTGAACACTGATTCTAGATGATGGTTACTTTTGATGTGACATCTCTACCCTGTGTGTAAAAATTCAGAAAAGGGGGATATGGATGGAGGGAACTCTACTATCATTATCCTAACAGATCTTTTGACTTCCCCTTTGGTATTGCATTGTCATTGCAAAGATCCTACCATTTCATTTGCTAATCCAGCCTACTTTTTAATTATCTGCCTTAGATGTCTCAGTCTGGATTCCTTTATTTGCCTTAAATCTGTAGAGAAGCTGTTTACATTTTCCTAGATATACAGTGATTCAGACATCAGATGTTGCATGCTACGTGGGTGGAGCTGGGATTACCCTTGTTGTTACACTCCCAAGAACATTTGCACAGTTACCTCTCTTTCTTTTCCCCTCACACCGCCAGCATTTTCTCTCTACCTGAGGAAAAATACTCTGAATTTTCCTTGGGCTATATAAATATATATGCAAACACTAACAGGCAAAATTCCTAAACCTTCTGGACTATGTTGCATACTTGGGAGCCATACATATATCCTCCCATTTTATTTTTGTAAATTGCCTTTCAGTCTGTCTTCCAAATCTTTTCTAACCTCATCTGATTGATTCTTACATTAATCATGCAACATTTTACACAGCCCTACTAAATATTCTGTTCTAGACTTGACTAAAAATGTTTTTAGAACTGGACTTTCACTTATCCTGTATCCCTTTCTCTTTGCATATACTCTGTTATCAATCTGTTGAGGATTATTTCTTCTGAGCACTCACAACCCCATAAGAATGCAAGCTCATAGCATCTGTGACAGTAATCGATATCAATGCAAGTTGGGTCAGTGTAATTACTTAAAGTTTATTTTTTTCAGTTTTAATATTTCAGTGGACAAAATTAAGAAGAATAAGTGCACAATACCTCTTATTATTATTATAATAAAAACGGATTTATTGCAAGAAATTAAAAACCACTGAACTGTGTTTAGCACTTTCACCCACCAAAGTGTGGGCTTCTTCAGAACACTTTTAGAAACAAACAACACTACTCAAATTTGAAAATTGGTGCCATAAAAACGGCATTCAAAGTCATATACATATTATTCACTTTGTTGTACTAATAATATGTGGATCAACATGTAACTGTACTTCCTACTAAACTAAAAACTAAGTACATTAAATTCATGTCTACTTCACTTGTACAACAAATTTAAAGTATCACTCATGACAATGATTCATACTTAGTACAAAATATTGTCACTAAAACATTTCATCACAGGAATATATAATGACATCCTACAAGTATAAAACAATATAATAAAAAAATCAGAAATAACCAACAATAAATGTATGTCATACTGTGTATGCATAACTATACGAAATGACTATAGATCTAACTCTAAATTATATTACTTGTCATTCAGTGTACATACATCCACTACTTAAAACACCACTGTGATCTATCTGAAATACTATTACTATTATATTAATACAGTGTAAAAATCCTTAAAAATGTATAGATCATGAACTATACTGCTTGGGGAAATAGTAAGTTTAAACTCACGAACGTGAATTTATTGCATCTCCAGAATGGATTTGCAAGAAATGAAATAATTGAGTCCAGGTGGATTCACTGCATCTAAATATAGTTGCCACCAAGTTTCCTTGAAACCTAACAGGGTTTTATAGTCACACCCTTGAGGGTCTAAATGATGATTCCAGTATAGCAAACCTAAATTCATGGGTGTCTCCCATCTTCTCAATGTGTCTGTATAATGCTCATAGCATCTGTGACAGTAATTGATATCAATGCAAGTTGGGTCAGTGTAACTTACTTAAAGTTTATTTTTTTCAGTGTTAATATTTCAGTGGACAATATTAAGAAGAAGTAAACTTAGGTCCTTGCTAAGGGACACGGAGGTCCAGGCGTGGCTCATACAGAAAACACAAATTTCCCATGCTCATGAAAACTGTGCTTGCTGGAAGGCTTACCCTTTTTGATATACCTGTCAGTGTACCCAGTCTAGCTATTGTGTAGCCATCTTAATAAAAGATCACTGTGGATGGTGCTACAAAAACATTTTAGCTGAAGAGGCCTACAGAACTATTTTGATAACAGGCCACTAGAATGCTATTATAACCCTGGTTAAAATTTGGCTGTACTAAATAAGCTATACTATAGCTGTTTTTCCTGTCTACTAATAGGAACCTCTAGGTTTCTCTAGCTTGACATAGAACATGCTCTTTTGGCTAATCTTTGCATCAACAAAAACTAGATTCCGTTACTTTCTTTGAAAAATACATCATTGCAAAAAAGGAACTTTCCTCTATCAGCTGATCTCAAAGACTAAGCCTGAGTAACAGACACCTTTAGTGTCAAACCCATGGCTCACAATGGCTTACGTCTTTACAGTAACTATTTTCTGTCTTTAATTTTAACTCAGGAGCACAAGCTAAATCTAAGTATAGGATGTTTGCTAATGCATTATAGTATAGATTGCTTGTTGAAGGAAACCTTTTACTCAGCCATCTGGGTGTTCCTCCTGGGTCTGTTTTGTTGGGTTATCAACTCTGCCATTGTTTCTTAAACTACTAACTAAATTAATCTTGTCAGGTTTTCTGTCAAACTTGGTCACCAAGTACTCCAGTATTCTTGATTCTTTAAGTGGTTTCTGTGTTAAGCCTTACTATCTATAATTCCTTCCAAGTCAACCAAGTTTGCTTTTCATGAGCCACACCTACATCTCCTGAAGAAGGTAACCACTGGCCCACTATCATGGGTTCCACCCCTTTGCAATGCTCAATTCTGTCTATCTGTGGCCAAGTCTGACAGAATGCATACTTTACACTTGCTTTCATTAATAATTGTTTTTCTCTGGAGCCAAAGCTAAATGTGCTGTATGGTCCTGCCCATCCTGTATTCATTTATGGGCCAAAATTCAGTCTGCAACCAATTCAGTTTTAGATTTTCCTTGAAAACATACTGATAAGAAATATTAAGTAGAATTCTCCAATATGCTCTTAGTAAGGACCACAAGCATACCCTTATCATCTACCCTTTATCTGCTATGTTATTAGTTCACAAGTATTGGAAATGCCCAGATGCTCTAACTATTCAGGACTAGAAAGTTGAACTGAAGCTGAATTATAGCTCCTTTATCAAACTCAGGTATGGTATGCCAATTCATATTGCAAGGTCCCTCCACAATTTCACTTGCTATCACTGTACATTATACTACTTATTGTTGCATACCAATCTGCTTCAATGCCTGCTTTATACTGTAGTGTATGACCTCATGTGATAATTAATGTCCATATCTGAAGTAAATATATGGAAAAACAATAAAGAACTCAATTCAAAAAATAAGTACAGGCATCTGTATTTTGGGGCAATATCAGGTTAGAAATCATGTAGACACATATTGAAGAACTGTGAGTGACACAATTCAGAACCATTCAGAGTGCATCAATCACTTTCTGTTAGCACTTAGTGTTGGTATAGTTTAAATCAGTAATGCACTGCCCTAAATTGAGCTACAGGTTTCAGTGTTCCACTTCCATGGTCTATTTTGGCAAAGACCTTCACAGTGTGTCAGTAGAGGTTTCTCAATGCCAGCCTCTACATATGGATTTTGCAAAACATTTTTTGTTCAGAAGTCTTTCAACCAGACATATTAGTTCTTTGTCTTTAATGAAAAGTTATTCCAGGAAAGAAATTAGGCACATTAAAGGGCATAGCACCAAGCTATGTCACACATGCTTACTGCCTGTTTCATTGGCTAGTGTTACTGAGCATTTTGGTAACTTTACCTTGTCCTCTATCCCCCACCTGGTGCAGCCCAGTGGTTATTTTAACTGTATTTGTTAACATGCTACTAATGTCTTTTAATTACTTTAGGTCTTCTGTTTTGGTGTAACTTGCATTATACTCTTGAAACTGGGTGGTACAATGTGAGTTGCATCAAAGTGAAAAGATATAAAGTACATTGTTGTTACACCATGTAAGCATGTGACAGTTTGCAAGGTATCTGGTAGTTTAGTTATTAATGAGCCAAGATTTGAATCTCTTTGTCTCCATTTGCCTACTGTGTAATTGTGAGCAAGTCACTTAACCAAACAATGCTGCCATCCCTGAAAAGAAGCTTCTCCTGTTATGCTTACAAATGAGAAAAATAAGGATTTCTTAGTACTACAAAACGGGATTAATATAAAGGAGTGTGCAAAATACTCCAAGTTGAGTGAAAAGCTGTTCTATGCCGCCATTGACAATGCAAGTTATTTCCCTTTCCATTTTCAAAAGGAAGCAGTTTGTTAAAAACACTGGCAGTCATCCTAGTTCATTTCAATAACAAGGAATAGAAAGTTCTGCACTGTATCTAAAATAAAACCAGTTATTTTTTTCAAATTTTGCAAAGGATGATACGTTTACATTTATGTTCCAAGTCCCACTTGTCATTTGCAGATGAAGTGCTTTATTCCTGTATAAAGAAGAAGAAGCAGCTTTTCCTTATGCAGTCTTGTCCTTTCTAGCATGCAGTCCTCTCTCTCTTTCTGGAATATAGTAAGAAGTTCATTATACATTTGTGTAGTGTTCTAGTTCTCATTCTCTGCCTTCTGAGTAGCCAACTATGATTTTCAATGAACCCTTTCATGGTTGAACCTAATAATCATGTTTAACCCATAGTCAGCTAGCGTGCTGTTTAAATACAAAACAGACTGGTGTGTAAAAAGTGAAATGTCTTATGTAGTAGGTTTTGAAAATTTATTTTGGGATAGGTGGCAAAGCCACAATTTTCAAATCCAGTTCCGTAGTCCTACAATATAAGATACTTCATTAAAACCAAACTGCCACATACACCATTGTAGATTTTTTTACTTTTAAATTACTGTTTCCCCATTGATTTCAATGGGTTACAATACTTGCATAAGATATCTAAACTGTCTGTTTCTTAAACTATATTGAAATATCAAGCATATAAATGTAAGAATGGATTTTCTCAAGTAGAGTTATTTTTAGCATTACAACTGTATTTCAGGCCAGAAACATGTTTGTATTCTATGAGGCATGGATACAGCAGCTGATGGTGTAAGTTTAGATTAAACACATGTTCTGATTTTTATAAAATAAAGGAATATTATGGAACATTGCTTGACTGAGATGAGCAATTAGAAACATGAATAATATGGCCCTATAGTTTCCTTGCCTTGCTTCAAGTTCTATAATGAATGCAACCTTGCTTGTGCAAGGAAAATTACTGCCAACATGAGATCATGGGAAACAGAGCAGTATATGAGAATATGCAGAGATGTAATAGCAATGATAGGTTCTGAATAATGACTGTATAATTCTACTGACAGTTAAGGATATGAATTATGATTGAAAAGAATTCTCCAGAAGGTATCATGTCGGACTAGTTTGTATCTTGTTTCATGTACTTATGACTGTTTTGTTAGTCTTAGATTTTGCACTGATCATGTTATATGTAATCAAAACTTGCTACCATTATATTCTGATCAACAAATGTATTGCCTTGAGGTGCTTTCATTTCTCAGTGAATTTACTGAAAACAGACAATGGCAAGGAACCTTATAACACTGTTTAGTGGGGCTTTTAGGTAATTTTGTAGGGTTTTATGAATGGGTTGTTTCATGAGTGTTGTTATGTATTTATTTATTGACATTTGATTACTGGAAAAGTCCATATTGATAGGTGCCCATTTTCAGCAGAGTCCTGGGGAGAAACGCTCCAACATATTACAAAAACATTTAAGAACAATAATTTTACAAGCTTCAAAAATAATTAGACATAATCTGAAATTATTTTTAAGAATAGATACAAAATATTTTAGCCAGTTTATAGAGAAATTAAAGGTAAGTTGGTATAATAGAGAAAGGAATTGCCATTTCAAGTGAGAGAAAAAATAGGGTTATGATATATTTAGAAAGAGAGTCAGGGGAGAGAACTTAATTGATGAAGAGAAGTTAGTGAGGAAGGGAAAGTAAGGAGATGTAAGGCATGAACAGATACTAATTCATATTTAAGGATATAGTTTCTTCTGGGGTTGAGCAAGAACAGAGACAGATTTTGGCTAGGGAGTCTTTCAGAAAGATTTTAAAGGACTAGAGGGAGGGTACTGACCTGATGGATACAGGTAAGGAGTTCCATGCCTTAGCAATGTGATATGAGAATAGACCTCCTTACCCAGCTGATTTGGTAGGTTTGTGGACAGAGGGAAGTTTTTGGTCAATGGGAACAAAGATGTGTAGAATGGTATTTAGTGCTGGTCAAGTAGATGGGTACTAGATCATTTTATAGGTGTTAAAAAGCTGTGTATATATTAGTTGAGGGTTCCTATTAAATGATCGAAGACGCATGTGTCTTGATCAAACTTGAAAGCATAAAAAGGCAAAATAGCGAATGAAATCGTTAGGCCGCTTCCATTACTTTGCCATTTTTGTGACTGTAGAGTGATCTCAGAGTTGGTATATTTAAGTAGGGGGTGTGTGGGGGTGAGGTTCCCCACTTTATGTAATGTTTTATTTATTTATTTATTTATTTTTTGGTGAAACAGTGATTTTTTTCTCTTGGAAAAAAATTGCTGTTCTAAGCGTTCGAGATTGTAAGCTTTCGCTTACATGGGTTCGATAAATCATCATTCACTTTTTTTAAGTGTTCGATGATTTAACATAGACCCATTAGTTGATGGGGTAGGTCTAACCAATTTATGCTTTTTAGTGTTATACAGTGGTGGGCTCTGAAAGTGATATTTGCTGCAGATTTAGTCACTTTATTATAATATTGTTCAAGTATTGATTTTAGTGAGGAAGGAGGTAAATAGTGATAAGTATAGTTTTAGTTGTATTGGTAAGAAAGCTTTGGGCTCTGTAAAGTATCCCAAGTTTTGGTGAGTTATTTTATTTTGTATATGCAGGTCAAATTTAAGACTATCAACCACTATCAGCCCTAATAACTTACTTTGAGAAGTGACTTTGGATTTTAAATTTATTTTTTTCATGAGAAAGGGATTTGGTGAAAAAAGAGATAGTTTTTTTTTTAGGGTTGAGCATGAGTTGTAAGTTACAAAGCCATGTTTCAGTGGCTTTTAAAGCTTCCTGAGTTCCCAGGATTCAATAAAATCTGTGTAGGCTCCATGTAGCACCTACACAGAATATACCCATGTACAGGGCCATGGTTTCCCCTTGCCTTGGTGCCATGCACATTAATCATGGCATGCTGCTGATGGAGAGCATAGTAACAGAGATACTGAATCCATGTAGACAGAAGTGTAGAGGCTATCCCATGGTTATGGATTGTCCAGGAATTCCTGGTCAGATGTTATGTACAGGGTGAGACTGCCTATAATGTTCCTTGCTACTGCTGAAATGTGCTATAAATTAATATTTTGTGTTTTAATTTTCTAACTTTTTGTTTTATTTTTTAATGTCCATTTGTGTGGCATGGCATGGAGCACAGCAGTGACAAGCTTTGGCTTCTTCTCTTCATATATACAGCTGACACCTGCTAGACATCTAAAAATAGAAACCGGATGTAATTAATTATTATATCTTTTGTATTTATTTTTTGTCCATTTGCATGGTGCGGCATGGAGCTCAGCAGAGCCAAGCCATGCTTACACATACTCAGCTGATACCTGCCAGACATCTAAATATAGAAACTGAATGTGATTAATTTATTTCTGGTTATGTTTAAGCCCATTTGCATGGTGCAGTGCAGTGCTTAACACCACTAACAGGTAGCTTAGTAGTATATGTGAAGGTATACTAGTTTACATACTGTCCAAGTAGCTAAATGGGTAGAGTCACAGCCTAAAGTTTATTAGATCCTGGGCTGAAGTCCCTAGCAGTCATGCCATTTTTTTAATGTAACTTAATTTTTTCCTTAATTTAAAAAACAAAATTGTTACATTTAAAAGAGCTGCATAGTGCTAAGCACTGCATAAACATGGTTAATGGCTATTACTACTGTTTGTGCATTAGTAAGTTTCACTAAAATCTTCTGTGATGTTAGGTAGGTTTGTGCAATGCTAAGCAATGAGGTGCTTTTTTAATGTTGCAGTACAACATGTAAGGGTGGGAAAACAGCCTATATTAAGGCCAATAGGCAGGAATTCTACACTCTTTGTTGGAGTCTTTCTAATTGTTGGTATACCAGGCAGCGTTGTTGAGGGTGAGAACTTTCAGGTGCAGAAATGGTGTGTGCTGGAGTCCAGAGTGTATGTTGGGCTCCTGGTACACAATTACAAACCTAGGATGTTGCAGAGTGATTACCAGGGCTCAGAATGTAAGGCAGAGGCCTGGGATCAGTTGACCAGGAAACTTACCAGTGCTACTGGTATCCCCTGCACTGGTGAGCAATGTCGTCACCACTATGACAACCTGAAGCATAGTAAGAGGGGAAATTTGGACACCTAGGTCCAAGAAGCCAAGGCTGGGCATGCCCCAGACATATGTAAGTATTTCTGCCACTAATTTACTAAAATACAAGCTGAATCTGTGCAAAACTGTTATGTATGATGGTGTGCTTCTCTTCCAACAGCTGCAGCTGAGAGGGCTCGCAACATACCATCCAATGCTGGATACCTGGCTAGGATGCACCGTATTATGATAAATGTAGTGCAATAAACAATAAACAATAAAAACTGCAGTGCAATAAATAAAAACTGTAGTGATATAAACAATATCAATAACAGTAAGTAATAAGGTGTAAAGCAGGACTGTGGTGTCATAATATAATTGCAGTAGAGCTGTATGCATTTCATGTCTATTGTAATGTCACTGCAGTCAACTGTAAAACTGCAATAACTGTAGAATGCAAAAGAAATTGCCTGATAAATGTATTGCACAAAGTACAGTTCATGACTGTCTCCAGGACACTTTCAGTCATAAAATGCTCTCTTTTCCTCCCACTCCAGGAACAAAAAGTATATGGCTGAGGTAGCCCCCTCCATGGGCAGATATCATGTGTATACTTCACAGATGCTTAGCAGCAATACCAATAAAGTGTAAAGCAGGATTGTGGTTTCATAACAAAAGGTGTCTAAATACTTGCAGTAGGGCTGTATCCATTGCATGTCTGTTCTAATGTAACTGTAAAACTGTAATAACTGTAGAATGCAAAAGTAATTGCTTGAAAAATGTATTGTACAACCCGCAGTACAGTTCAAGTCTGTCTCCAGGCCACTTTCAGTCACATAATGCTCTCTTTTACTCCCAGTCCAGGACCAAAAAGTAAATGGGTGAGGTAGCCCAATTTATGGACAGATATCATGTATATACTTCACAGATACTTAGCAGCAATACCAATAAAGTGTAAAGCAGGATTGTGGTTTCTTAACTAAATGTGTCTTAATACTTGCAGTAGGGCTGTATTCATTGCATGTATTTTTTAAGTTGCTTCAGTCACTTGTTACATTATTTGCAGATGTCCACTGCAGTCACAGCTTTTGGGTTCTGCCCCCATGCCTGCCAAATAAGACATGATGGCTGTCTAGTCTACTTAATGTACACAAACATACCTCTCAACTGTCATAATTTTTCATAATGTAATTTCAATCACCCAATCTGTCTGGTCTATGAATATTAGATAAATGATTACCTGGAATGCAATGTATTCAAATCCATTTACAGAACACCTTGGTAGTCATGTGCGTGCACATTATGTGAAACAGTTCAGTGTAGTTGTGTACATGCATTTGTTAGTGCTTGGCCCATACTGTTGCATGCAAACAGCTTGAGAGGTATGTACATGCTACATCATCTATAGATGAATTATAGTTGTTGTACTCACAGCTGACACTGCACACCTATAGAACTATGTATTAGCAATCTTTTTAGGGATATCATCTACAACATCACTAATGGTATGTTTTCTCTGTTTCCCCACCCCTTATCTTCTTCAATGTATTATTGTTACTTATTATTATGACTTAATATATTTTGTTAAACTAACTGTTTTGCTTGCCTTATGGGTTATTTCATTCTGGCTTGTTGTTAACATACTTACTGTTATGCTATTTAATGTTCTGTTCCACATAATATACCTTAATATGTGTTTGGATTAATAATGCCAAAAAATGCACAGTAATCCCATTTGGGAAAAACAAAGTATCTACAAACTACCACATAGATGGGAATCCACTAAGTACAGAAGAAGTAATTAGGGATCTGGGTACCCAAGTAGATAGCATGCTCTCCTTTGATAACCACATAGCCAAAATGGTCAGGAAATCCTTCTATGTGGCACACCTGATCACAAAGGGTATCTCATCCAGATCCAAGGAGGTGATTGTGCCCCTTTACTCCTCACTCATTAGGCCCATAATAGAGTACAATGCCCAGATTGGGATGTACCTCACTAGACACCTGCAACAACTAGAAAAATCATAGAAGTACCTCACTAAGAGGATTAAGGGACTTAAACAATTACCCTATGAAGCACGATTAAAAAAGCTCCAGCTCTTCTCAGTCGCTTACCGTCTGCTCAGAGGTGACCTATGCCTGACCTATAGGGCCATGTCAAACCCTGAACTAATAGACATGCTTCACCTCAAAAAAACGAGATCCCTCAGAACCACTCATTGTAGTGACTTGAACCTATGTACAACAATAAACAGGACATGCTGGAGGGATAGATTCCTGTCCCAGTGACTCTCCTCACTCTGGAATAGAATCCCAATCCATATTTGACAGAGCTCCTCTCTGACCCTCTTCAAGAGAAATCTTGATGAGTGGATGGGTAATCGTAAGTTCTACTCTGGGATCACTTCAGGAGCCCTGTTGACAGAGGCCCATGTTACTAATCTAATGGGGAGGCAAAAGCCATCACTCTGTGGCTAGGCTTATAAATGCCCATGGGCAGATAGCCTAGTACTTACCTATGAACCTATGAACCTATGGATATTATGTTCCATTATGTTAATACTAACATTGGTCTGGTTATTATTAACCTTAACTTATTCTTATAACTAATTTACTGCAACACATCAAGGTAGGCTGGTTCCAGGTGATTCACCTACCTTGCCTCCTCCAGCAGTGGCACCAGGGCCCAGTATGTCTGGGACTCAGCCTGATTGTGCCCCCTCTGTTGCCCCTGGACTACCTGTGGCATTGGATATTTCTACTCCATGGGATGGGGCTGGGCCCTCCTCTGGGAGCAGTGTTGGGGAGGGAGTTGTCAACCATGATGAACTACCAGGTTTGGTTTGCAGGATCATGTACCATGGGTTTGGATGATGCCTGCACTGGATGGAGAGCATGCTGGCCACTATGGCGGGTGAGGTTCACCCCAGAGCACAGCCTCCACCACTGCCAGCCTTGGGGCAGTGACAGAGCAGTGCCAAAAGTCCCATGGGTGGGGACATGAGTCATGCTGCTACCTTGTGGAGGCACATGGGACTGCAAATCCACAGCACCCTCCCCATTCAAGGTGTTCACCCCCTCTTGTGTTACATACAGTGGCAGCCAGTGACTTCAAATTAAAGAGGGGGGCTGCAGGAGACAGCTGAATGTGTGGGGCCAATGGGAAGGGGTGGGGCAACTAGAAAGCAGTGGAGCTATGCTCAAAACCACAACAACTGGAACTTTAATTAAATATGCTGCCCTGGGTGCCAAACCATTACAAGAGTCCAATCAAGACAAAATGAAGTGGAGAAGAAAAAAATATTTTACTGCATTGGCTACATGACAGCTTACTTAATCTCTAGATGGAAACACAAAGGTTGTGAGGCATGAAAAAAATAAATTATTTTTTAAATACATTACTGGAATGCCAGTCAAAATCAAGTATAAAAAAAACAAGCAACACTCAACTCAAACCACTTCTCCTTGCTCTGCAGTTCTAATTATAATTTATATTCAGCTTTACAAAATTACCAAGTAACATGCTGAAAGTTGCAATCTCTGTGATACCCCCATTTGTAAAAATGTTTTTTATCCAAAAAAGACCTGCTGCCTGACAACAACTATTTGCTTGTTTCATGGGGAAGACATGATCAAAGTAAAAAATGAACAGCAAACAAGAAACAAGCTCAAGATAAATTGCTTAAAGGATTACTGCACAAGTTATGGACCACACATGATAGATTGGGAGTTTAGTTTACAGGTAAAGCTTGCAAAGATGACTGCAAGTCTCCAACAAATGTAATGAGCTTCTGAAAATACTGTAATCCTGTCCTTTATTACAAATACTGTCATATGCATTTCAATACCTAAGGCTTATACGTTATCTAGTTATGTAAATATTCTCTGCATGGCGACAACAAAAAGGCTTTCAATGTTGGTAATTATTTAACAGTATACTTATTAAAGCTTACTTGCATCTTACAATCTCTGACAAACTTACCTGATGGTCAATAAAGCATTGCTACTTAAACAGAGAGCAACAGGGCACTTCAAGAGCATGTATTTTCTGAATAATAAGAAACATAAATCAACAGTATAAAACTATGATAGAAAACCAGAACATTCTGCAAAATCAAGGACAGATGAAAAGCCACTGTCGTACTTGTGTCTACCTTGGATGGGGGAATACTCTGCACACTTACAATGCATAACTGCTCCTTGCCTTGCTTGGACACATCCAGAGTCACTACATGGGTGGGTGGGTGGGTTGCAACAAGTATGTCACAATTTGAAATGTCTCTGGCTGACAGTGATGGCTCTGACACTCATACCTCTCAAACTCAAAGCAAGAAATCTGGACAAAGCCATACATAAAAGTGGGACACAGGCCCAAAAATAAGGACAATTTTTAAATATTGCTCTTATAAACTTAGAAAGATAATAGAATAGTTGTAGGTCTTGCATTAGTATGAATTTTCCTAAGGGTATGAAATCTGCAACTCAAATGTCTGCCGTTATTTTCTAACTTCAATCTTTAATGATTTGCCACTAGTTTGCCAGAAAAAACACAATTTTATGAAAAACGGAGCAAAAATGTGCTGCAAAAATATAAAATTGCCACACAATACAGCTGGGAACCTGTCAAGGGAGGGACACCTTTTTAATATTATTACTGTTAACTTGAGCAGTTAACAAAATAAGAGAATCTACGTGCATTTCTGAAATAAAAGTAATCTATAACTCTGATCATTACAGTTATTTATAATTGTAAATCCTCCATGTTTTCTTCCAAAATTGCCATTTTCCGGAGGGATTATTAAGGGGAGAGCAACATTTTGAGCCAAAATTGGGAACAGTTGAGAGTTTTGGATATTCCTAATTCTATAAAGCGATTTATTTGCATGTACCTCTCAAACTCTTAATGCAGGAAATCTGGACAAGGCCAAATATATTGGGGGAACATAAAAACAGTACTAAAAATTGCTCTTGTATAAACTTAAGACAGTTGATAGAATAACAGGTCTTGCTTTAGCATGCATTTTTCTGAAGGTTATGATGTTTGAAATTCAATGCCTGTCATCATTTAATGACTTCATTCCTAAATGATTTGCCAGAAAACTACACATTTATGAGGAACAAACCAAAAATAAGAAGCAAAAATCTATTCATTCTGCAAAAATCTGAATAGTTGAGAGGTATAGTTCAGCCAGGGCTATCTTTGAGTTTGCTGCTTTTTCCCCCTCACAAAATCATGGTCGAATGGAGCCTCCCCCTGCAGCCATTCCAATGTCCCATTCCTTGGTTATTTCATCCCATTTACCATAAACACTGTAATGTGCATACTGCTTTTCTTCTACGATGATTTGGATTTCATTTGAAAGTTTTGTTTTGCATTTTACAGCACAAGCACTAACAGATACCTGCAAACAAAGCAATGCAGTCTCACAATGAAACTAGACTTAGCATTAAAACTTCTTTGTCCTTGAAACTTACATTCTTTGAAACAGCATTGCAACCCACATTCAAAGAAAATATATTTTGCCAGTGGCAGATAAAGATTAACTTTGGGCTGTTTTCAAATCACAGGCCCCTTGCACATGAAACATACATGTGCTCTTTGATACACCTTCCTGATTGTATTAAATTATATTCCTTGTACAATACAGTACAATTGTTAGAGGTTGTTTTACATTTGTTTTGAACATTTTTCCAGTATACAATGGAACAAAGTGCATGCACCAATAATGACAAAACTGCCCAATTCAGAACATTTCCATCATAAAAGTCTACTCATACTTCTACAGTCCACCAATATCAGTAAATATACACAATCTCTGAAGAAGTAAAAGTCATCTAAATAATTCCACATTAAAGAGATCTTTAACTAATGAAGAGGTTGCTGCTAGCAAACAACGTTATATTTCATTGTTTCATCTACAAATAAAGTGCTGTTTGCCTTTGAGGAATAAATTGCTAGTAATATTGCAGTGGGAAATGGATGGCAAACTGATAGGTTCATAGTTACTAGGTATCTTCACCAAAAATGACTGTAGCATCCACCCCCTTTACAACACAGTACAGTATCAGTAATGCATCCGTCTACTGTGGGAGTAGAACCCATAGCCTTCTGCATCAAAAGCAAGTATACTACCTGTTGTGCTATTAACAATGCAAGCCACCTCTGCATAAGCAGCACTAAACTTTTGTTCCCCTGCAACTCTCAGCTCCTTGTAAAATCTACTCGACATTCAGCTGTATCTCTGAACTTTGCAGCACAAGAAATCTGGAAAAAGCCACAATTTATGGGGGGGGGCAAAAGCCCCAACACCCCCCCATAAATTTGCTTGTATAATGTTGGAAAGTTGCTAGAATAAAATGCTGTGCTACATTTCACTGCCAAGACTTGAACCCAGGACCCTGTGTAAGGCAGTTAGAGCAACATACCACTATGCCCAATCAGCTGTTTTATGAAAGGGAGGAAGACTGAAACTTAAATGGCTACCATTTAGTGGATTCCGTTCTCACCATATCTGTCAACCTCTTAGCACAAATCACCTGAGCAAACCCAATAATGGGGGGATACAGCCCCCAGACATATTCAGTGAATTCAGTTCTCACCATAGCTCTCAACCTTAGCACAAACAACCTGGACGAAGCCAGTAATGGAGGAATACAGCCCCCAAACATATTCAGTGAATTCAGTTCTCACCATAGCTCTAAACCTTAGCATAAAAAACCTGGATGAAGCCAATAATGGGGGAATACAGTCCCAAAAATAGGGACAAATTTCAAATATCCATTTTATAAACTTAGAAAATTGCTAGAATAAAAGGTTTTGTGTTACCATGGACTTTCTGAAGAATATGAAGTCTGAAATTCAAATGCCTGTCATTTTTATTTAACATTTGTTAACCAGAAAAGTCTGACTTGGAACAAAAGCCAATTTTCAGCAGAGGCCCAGGAAGAAACACCCCAGACACATGTCTTTGTAAGATGGGAGGACACCAGAGCAAACCCACACAAGCACAGGGAGGACATGCAGACTCCACACAGAAGGCACCCCAGCTAAAAATCAAACCAGAGAACTTGCAGCTGTCAGGCAACAATGCTACCACTGCACTACTGTGTAAGGAAAAAAAATGCAGAAACCACAGATTTTATGAGGAACAGAACAGAACAAATATGAGGCAAAAATCTGCAAATGTTTTACAACTGGTGGTGGGTAGGGAATTCAGGCTCTTGCCACCTGCATGCAATGTACAGGGTTCTAGCCCACCACCATGTATCTAGCCACCAGTATGTAGCAACTGGGGCATTTTACACACTCACACATGGACACTGGACAATCACACATGTACACACATCTATGCACACAGACCTCCCTCCACACACACTCTTACATGTGGACAGTGGACACACATACACATACTGATTGTCAGGTCACTGCATGGAGCATTTGTCAAAAAGTTATGAGAATGAAAACAAACCAGCTGAAGACTAAATTGAAGAATTATGTGACAATATCTTTAGTGTATCACACAATACATGTTCATTCATAAAAATAATGAATTACCTGTCTCTTCAAAGTCACTGCACAAAATATTGCACTTCTGCCAGTAACAAACAAAATTCCACAGGTCACTTATGATGTTAAGCATGCTCTCCAAATTAGAATCATGTCGGCATTTCTGGAACATACTCCATTCCTCTTTTAGGAACATCTGGTTAGAAACTAATGTGTTACATTGCGGAGAATAAATTCACCATCTCCTATCAGTGTTTCTACGTAATAATTATCAAAAGACTTCACCACTACTAAATTGTGTTTTCTATGGGGTCTGCAAATTAGATTAGTCTCTCAAAGGAAATATGGAAATTAAATTGTCCAAACAATACTCATTGTGAAGTTATTGTTTATGACTACAGTGTTAATTAATCCTCACATAGTAGATAAACTCAGAATGTACAATAGAACAGCTCTATTTGCAGCAGTCAGAAGCCCAAATTCCTTTCAGTGTTTGCTCTAAATGTCATATGCAGAATTCACTTTACAAATATATTGCTAAGCACACAAGTAGTGTCTGCATACAGATTCATACAGAGTAGTTTTTGCTATACCTAGGATACCTGTTATCATGATACAAAGCTTTGAGTCCTCTGATTCAGATAAGAACCCTGAGAAATGTAACTGTCTGCCTAAAAACTATCATTCCATGTTGTTCTTCACATCTGTTCTTAACTGCACTGTCTTCCTCTCTTCTTCGTCTTTCCCATCCTACAATATACCATTATTTCTCCCATAACAATATGCCTAAGCCCTGCTATATACTTTTATCATTTTATCTTGCTTTTCTGCCCTTGAGATACACCTTGAGATACACCAACAAAATACATACTTACATACAAGTGTGAGAAATATAGCCATACTGTAGTTCCAAATAATGGCTGCTGTTTTTCCTCTGCCCTGTCTGTATATACTGTATAACATATGTTGGTGTAATTTTGTTGTAGATATACACATGCCAATCAATATATTGTATGTAGTTAATTTTTAATTATGACATAATCAGTAGTAAAATTTATGACACCACTTAAGCTTTTCTTCCCTGGCCTCCTCTTTAATTGAGCACTGCCATGTACTATCTAATTCAATCAACAATATTTAATGATAGTGATACTAACAATAATGACAGCAGATAAGATGGATCATCGTTACCATTCAGATATACTTACTGGTTTGCAGCTTATCCATGTATAGGTAAAATTAAATTACTATCAATGCTTCACATAATGTAGGTCTCCACTGAAAGATATACACCATCCATTGCAAAGAAGTTGTTCCCTCACTGAACTAGAAACTAATTAAATACACTGCTGATCAATACAAGATGGCTAATAAATAAAAAAAAAAAACATGCCCTAAGTTGGAGTATCTTTGGAAGTGGTAGCAATAAGTGTGATTATATGGACAACTCCCTGAATGCAGGACAGTGTTAAAAACAGATACTTGACTTCAGCCAGTTTTTGCCTCTGGTCATCTTTTTCATCTGGTAGTTTAGATATGTTTGGTTGTACTATATGGCATAGACAAATTTCTGCAACAATACAAGGGTTGAGCTTTACCGAAGGAATTAAAGAGGAAAAAATAGATTTCACCACTGGGAGTAGCCTAAAAACATAAGCAAAAGTTGCATTTTGTTTTCTCAGGTCATGTAAGCTCTGTGCATTTTGCCTTAATAGACACTTTTGTAAATGTTCAAGAGTTTTATTAAATGCATTTGAAAACAACTGTAAATATGATACAAGAGCTGAAATTTGTGTTTACTTCCCAAGGTTTTCTACAAATGATCATTATGATCAACAAATCATATTTCAAAGTAAACGAATTTCAAGCATCTTATCAGCAATGACTTGTCCAAAGTATGTCTGACTGCATACAATGCAGATTCAAATATTGCCAGGTCTACAGTGTAAAGCATGGAGCTATTCATAATAAATCAAAGATAATTAAGTAATTTTGTAATTTATGCATGTCTGTAAACATGTATAAGTAACTTCTTTAAACAAGCCTGTAATCACAGTATGCAGTCATAACTACATATGGTTATTAGCAGCTACAGACAGTTAGGATCCCTATACTTCTGGACTCTCCCCACATCTGTTGTAAATCTGTATGCCAGTTGATCTCAACTGTGCAACTGTTTATAATCATGCCACTCTCTGAGGTGTTTACATTATATTACAAATAATGGGTCCATATCTGATCTTTGTTTAAACAATTTAACTCTTAAGTTATCATTTTAGAACATCTAATCAGTAAAGTTTCCCCCTATGCCCTCCCTCCCTCCCACCCTTGCGGTTGTCACTAGGCACCATTCCTTTAATATTATTTTGGACGTTGCACACTCTCCCTTTGGATACTAAGTCAATCATTTCACACTTAGTATTTAGGTATCCACTTCATTCCTTTAAAACCAAGAATGTGTAATGCTAATTCTTTCATTCACAGAGTAATGCAGTATTGGCAGGTAAGCAGGTTTTGGCTACTGACAAAAATGCACCATTGTTCAAGCATGTGTATGCTATCACTATGTTTGTATGTGGGGTATGTGTACGTCTGTCATAACTAGAACTTATTGAAGCTGACAACAAAATTTGGAAAGAGTATTGTCTGTCCCTAGTGCCATCACACTCCTAATGTCACGTCCAACCACTATGTATTGGTTCAGGACATTGCATGTGGTAGCTATTTGCTCAGTGTGTTTTTTATAATCTTTCTAATATATATTTACCATCTCAAAAGTGCTTACTCCTCTCTGTACTCTTCTTTTCTAGACCTAACACCACTCTTAAGTATTCAACTCCGGTACCACCTTTAACATTCCTATAAGAAAAGTGCAGTCCGGGTCTGAACTGTCTGCAAACAGCTACAGTTAACTTTGAGTATGTGTCTAACTGTTTGAGCCAATCTTCATGTTCCCCTGGAGAGCACTGTGCTTTGGCTGTAAGCAACCCCCCCCACCACCACCACACACACACACACACACACACACATCTTCCACTTTCTCTTATTCCCTTCTGTTAGCAAATAGTATCAATAACTGATCAATACTGTGTGTTTGTTTATTTAAACTATACCACAGTAGCCTACTGATACAAGGTTATCCTGGTTTTCCACCTGAGAAATTAAGACAAGACTTACAGTTTCAGAGCAGTCCTTGGTCAATTGTGATTGTTCTTAACACATACTTGTCTTGCTTTGGCTCATTAGCAGCAGTACAAAGAACTGCCTGCTCACACCCTTGTTCTCCCCTCCCCTTCCCTGTTTATTAACTTAAGACAATCCCAGAGTTAATAAATATTACCTGTGGCAGGCACCATTTGTAAAACTACAATCCACTCTGCTACAGGCCCCATGAAGGCTCAGTGTCTCTCCAGTAAGTGTTTTACAACTGTAAATGCCTATTTATGTTGAATTGTATTAGACATTTTACAACTGTATATGTTTATGTTGAATTTCAAGCCTGTACTCCAATCTGCTTACTTACACTATCAGACTACTTACCCCACTCATAGGACCAAAAACTGGGACTGGGTTAGCTATTTGCACTCCACAGCCTGTGTCATAATGTCATCCTTTGTTTTTCTTTCTTTTGTCTACCCTAGTGTAACAATAAGTAAAGCTGTATCTTTTGCCTACTTAACTTCTTTATTCGATTTTTTTTACTGACCATTATTCATGCTTTTCTTAGTATCCACTGATGCTTTTCCAGATCATTTTCCTTCCACTACTTACACTTTCAGAAAACTCTTCTTTGCCCTATTCAATACACCACATCACAAGTACCTCAGTGATACACCACATCACAAGTACCTCAGGGATACACCACATCACAAGTACCTCAATGATACACCACATCACAAGTACCTCAGGGATGCACCACATCACAAGTACCTCAGGGATGCACCACATCAAAAGTACCTCAGTGGTACACCACATCACAAGTACCTCAGGGATACACCACATCACAAGTACCTCAGTGATACACCACATCACAAGTACCTCAGGGATGCACCACATCACGAGTACCTCAGGGATGCACCACATCAAAAGTACCTCAGTGATACACCACATCACAAGTACCTCAGGGATACACCACATCAGAAGTACCTCAGGGATACACCACATCACAAGTACCTCAGGGATATACCACATCACAAGTACCTCAGTGATACATCACATCACAAGTACCTCAGGGATACACCACATTACAAGTACCTCAGGGATACACCACATCACAAGTACCTCAGGGATACACATAACAAGTACCTCAGTGATACACCACATCACAAGTACCTCAGGGATACACCACATCACAAGTAGCTCAGTGATACACCACATCACAAGTATATCAGGGATACACCACATCACAAATACCTCAGGGATACACCACATCACAAGTACCTCAGGGATACACCACATCAGAAGTACCTCAGTGATACACCACATCACAAGTACCTCAGTGACATCTGCTTTTCATGCTTGTTTTAATTTCCTTTTTTGCTTAGGCCTTTGTCAGGCCAACATTTCCATCTTAAAATACAGATGAACTATGCCCCAAGCTTCAGTTACCAGCACATTCATGTATATTCAGACTTTTAAATCTACTCCCCTCCCCCAAAGTCCTACATTTCTGCGCTTCATGTGTGCCCAGTTGTCTGTCAGCACATATTAATCCACAGTGATCACTACCTAACTTGCTGTTTTTGTACATCATTGTGTGTAGTACAGTCTCTAAACAAGTGCAAATCAGGCCCACAGCATCTTCATACATGTGAGCTCTCAACAGTGTAGCGAAACATTCTAACACTTACAAAAGAATGTCAAACTTTGTAGGTTCTCTACTTATCCAAACAAACTCTGGCTTTCAAAACAGTAAATCACATCATATGAATAGTACATATGCTTAGAAGGTAAAGTCTGGTGGTTACTAGGAGGCACATCAAAAGATTAGGCTTTTTCTTCTTTCTACAGCTGTAAGGGGGGCTATAGTCCTGCAGTCCTATAGCACGAGCCACCCCTGGTCACACATGACCCCTGTCTGATTTCTTGTCTGTCTGCAAAAGCTTCCCCACCTACCCAAATTACCTCCACATGTACCTATGTCCCTTCCCCAACATTCCACGCTCACCTTAAAAAGAAAATGGGCACCGTTCCCAAAAAAAAATATCATCCCATACATATCTCTCCATTTCACACATGTGGCCAGCGGACATAATTTGGTCCAATTGGCTTGACAATGCAGTTATGTTGTCCTCACCCTTCTGTCGGGAGGTAAGTGTACAAAGTCATCTACAAATTCAGTCAAAGTGCAGAGGTGTTTCTGTACAAGAAATGGATAATTATGGTTCTTTCCTACACCCTTCCTGCACATACCTACCTCCTTTTCAATATGTTTCCCCCCCTGCTTGCACCCCATTTCACCACTTTCCTATCTCCCCATTTTTCTTTTCTTTAAAGATGTTTTGCAAGATGCTACTGGATGCGGCATGTCAAGCAGCATTGCCAAGCTCAGATAAATGCAGCTATACTGATATATGTGTTTTAAATGATAATAAACATGTACAAAATAAACACCTGTCCCCTAATTCGAACCCAAGATCATTGCACCACTGCATTAATGTGCCACACCACACAGCTGTTAATCAAAACAGGTGGTCTAAGCAAAATAAAATAACTGCAAGTTACAGTCATTAAGCAAGTTTAATCAGAACTGTGTGTCATGCCGCATTGTGCAAACTTGCTGAAAGAGTAATGGAAAAAATGGGAGTGTAACTTAGAGTTTTGTGCAAGAGCACACCAGTAGAAAGCCAGACATGGAATCATGGATGTAAGTGAGGCCTTTAATAGAAGGTAAATGTGCATGCTTATCAGAAACATTTATAAATATACCTAGTAAAACATTAATAGCAACATACATGCTCAACTCGGACTCTGGTGGAGAAATGCATCCATATAAAGCCATTCACATAATGATGGGTGTAAAAAGAAGTATGTCACAGTCTGTATGTGTCCACTTATTTCTTGACAAATACACCTGCTGCAACAGTAACTCAGTAGCTCAGTCTGTTAAATGCTGTGCATTTAGTAAGTTTTGCCACACATAATCCGGGGTTCAAATCCACTGGTGTGTAGCATTTAAATTAAATTATTGTGAAGCCAGCAATTTATGACTGAGTCTTGCACTCTTTATCCACACAATGCATTCCAAATTAAATGTCTGCTTTTCCCTGATGGAAGTCACAGGCCTGCAGATAGGAACATACTTCACATATCGCTAAAGCAACACTATAAGTGCATAAAGTGTCAGGTCATGCATTAATATGCATTCACAGAGTTTTAACTCAGGTAATGCATGAGGCCCACTAATATCAGAGTGCATAACAGAATTCTTTCATAATCAGATTACGGATTAGCACAGCTGCACAACTAACATGCACATATGAAGCCCCTGCTAGTAACAAGGACTACCTGGATACACGTTCCAAATGAGTACTAGACTGTAACACATGACCTGACAGTTACCCAAATGGTTGACTTAATGTTATATTTACCTTCTATGTTGCTCTAGGACACAACAACGATGTTGCCTAGTATTCTGTTAGTGATACCATTACTTAATATATTTACCTTAAACACATGCCTTAATTTGAGTGGAAGGGGTCACCTCACTCTGGCTCTGCTTTTACAACAAGGCTGACACAGCTCCAGCAGTTACCCTTATAGCTTGATGTCCTCCAAAGTGTCTACACTCTCTGCCTATGCCTATTGCCTGCAGCAGTGGCTGCAGCCTGTAGCACGCACATCTGTATGTAAAAGTAGCTGCTACACACCTACCCTCTGAGGTGACATAGTCTGCTCACCCCAGTAATGTCCAGCACAACATATCAGAAAGGCCTTCTAGTCTACATGAAGACCTTATATCTTGTTCAGTGGTTGCATGTCATTGGCTGATGATATTGCAAATCAGCTGTCTTAGCTACATTTAGCATGTCAGAACCACAGAATGGTTAAGAGGCAATCACCTGGTAATGAGAAGCATGTAAAAAAGGCAAACAGCTGGCTATGGGGAACTAGTCTGTATGAGACTTTCTTCACTCAGTAAATGCGTTGTCAAAACTTTATATATCTGCACATATCAGCAGAGGAGTATTGTACTCCATCAGGTATGTAACCATTTTGTTTACAACAAGATGCATATGTGTGAATATACTTGGGAGAATAGGGATTACAGCATTAAGCCTTTCTTAGAACTGTGATAATGACATGTCATTGATCTCCAGATTTATTACTCCTACAGCGGATGTACAATACATCAAGGGTGGAATTTTTTTTGTCAATGTGGCACACTGATCTCATGGAACTGTACCTTTATAGTGGTTGTAGCACACTGCTATTTGTTTGGAACTGTTGTTTTGACATATTATCAAGGGAGTTATCCCTAGGGGACACACTATAATGGACTCCAGTGTTGGGTGTATGATCATACAGCAGTATCTGTTATGACACACATGGGAATTGCTGACTACCATTAGTGTCTTGGTTGTATCCACATGCTTAGTATGTTTGCACACTGTGGAATATGACATGTGTGATCAAGAAGTGGATACTGCCAGCCATTCTGTTCTTGCTGTATCTGTACAAAGTATATTTCCACGTATGTGATCCTGACATGTGTTCCCATTTTGTTGTCTTACAGGAAACATGTATCCCAGATGCCCTGCCCCTTTAACAGATACAGAGAATTATATAATACTAGAAGGCATCCGCAACACCATGAACTCCTTCTGTCTGGAGAGGCAAAACAAGGAACAGTGGGCAACATTGTAGGCTGACCTTGTCCATGATGTGAATGCCATAGGTCATCAAAGTAGGACATAGGAGCAGGTTCGACACCATGCAACAGACACGATTAATGTTGCATGCAGAAGAGCAGCAGATGTAGCCAGGGATTGTGCTGTCACTGATGGAGGATATGCAGCAGAACAACCACTCTCAGCCACTGAGGAATTTGTGGTGAACATAGGAACACAAACACCTCCCAGGCATTCATCACACCATACATCATGGATGTGGGTGCCACAATTTCCATACAGGTAAGCTTAGTAGCATTGGAATACTGTAGCATTCAGTGTGTAAGGGTGTACATACTTTTACTAGGGTGTCAGGTCTTTGTTCTTTGGGGGAGAGTTTTTAACTAAAGTTTGACTGTCTTGCTCAGATTTTGACCAACATAACAACACAGTAGCTGCTGTAAATGTGAAATATATGGACATATTACCTTGTTGTGGTACAACATGTAGTGGTACCTACATTACATCTCCCTCAACTGTGCACAAGTCCATCAGATATCGGACAAGTCCATGGTCCTGCTCCTTGTAAGCACAACACTTTGTTACAGGTGTAAATTTATAGCAATATATTCCTAAAGTGTCATCCCAGGCTTGCTGTCTGCATTGTTGGACATGTCAACATGTCAACATGATTGCCATCTGCACAGATATTTTCTGACTATACACATGTTAGAGTCCTACCTATGCTTTGTATGTGTGACCACACTGATAGATGTGACAGTATGGTCAAGACATTACAGATTGTTATATGTGTCAACTGTGCAGAGTCTTCACAAATGTCAACAGTGTACCTCATATATTGGATTCTTACTAACAAACAGCAACAAACATATACAGTAGGAACTCTGCCTGATGATGTAAGTGATCATACCTTAACTTACATCATAAGACAAAAGAGTGACATTAATTACACCCCTACCTATAGGATCTCACATAGTAATAAACACTTCAACCCATTATTATTCCAAAATGAACTAAAGGCCTGTAACTGGAATTTTCTAAAAATCCTAACCCTTGAAGAAGCTATCAAATATTTCAATACCAAATTCCTATCAATCCTTGACCAACATGCTCCAAAACGATCTATCAGAGTTAAATCTAAACCTGCCCCTGGCTGTCCAAAGAGACAAGACAAAAAAATACTACTTAGGAATAAATCTTGGGCTAAATGGAGAACTACAAAAACTACCTCAGACCAACAAGCCTTTAGACGGTTAAGAAATAGCACTAAAAAAGCCATTTTTATAGATAAAAAGAACTACTACTGTAAATTACAGCAAACTCACCATGACAACCCCAAAAGGTTCTGGTCAACCTTAAATTCACTCCTACACCCAGGCCACTCTAGTACACCTTCCCCCTTAAGAGCTGAAAAGAATACCTCACATCAAACTGCTAATGCCTTTAATTCCTTTTTCACTGACACCATTAATTCACTAGCAAGTCACCTCACAATAGACAAGTCTAACCTTCCCACCTGTACATCTGCTAATCTCCGTACATTCCAACTACAACCCATCTCTACTACCTATATCCTAAAACTCATCCAAAAACTTAAACCTTTGTTACATCCTGGGAAATAAGGAGACCACACGGTTCTGGAGTTGTAAGGCCTTTCTTTATTAAGAGCCTCCAGGTTCGCACCCATGCTACATGTTCACAACTTCGCCATAGCCATACATACACCGGAAACAACAAGTTACCAGAGATATATAGAACCAACACTACATGTTGCTAATTCCCCAGAGCGCCCCTACAGTACAACAACAGCATTACTTTCCCGATACTACATTCCTCCCCTCTTAAGCACTGAATACCCTTCTGTACATAAGAAAAACAAAGGAGCAAGTCAAAACAATCCATCTAGTCACTTCATGTTTAAATACCCGGCTAGTATTAAATGGTTACCCCACAATCTAGTTAGGTTGCTCTTTTAAACTAGACATGCAATTGTAACATTGATAGTCCTTCAAGTAACTAGGTTTAACCAGTGCCCGCTTAGAACGGCGCAATGGGACCACCCTAGGTGACTCTGGTGTCACAGTTACCATCTCTGGTACCGGTGTGTCCATCCCTGGAACAGTTGGGTCCTTGGGAACCCCTCCTTCCAAGTCCCGGTGGTCTCCCTTGGCCCCCCACGATCGGAGATCCTCCTGCCGCTGCGAGCCCTTCTCCCGGAACTAACGGCATTTCCGGGGCTTGCAGTTCCATGGAGTCCTTCTCCTGCACACTCCGCAGAATCTGGTCCACATGTCTTCTCACCACGGAACCTCCATTCAACCTCACCTGGTATGACAGGGGACCCGTGCTCTTGACAATAAACCCTGGAATCCATTTAGGTCCATAACTGAAGTTTCGCGTCATCACTGCATCTCCCTCCAAGAAACTTCTCTCTCTCCGTCGTCGATCATGATGTTCTTTTTGCCTCCACTGTATCCTCTCTACCTTAGCTCGGATGTTTGGATGCACCAGATCCAACGTGGATCTTAATCTCCGTCCTTGCAAAATCTCGGCAGGGGACAATCCCGTGGTAGACTGGGGTGTAATGCGGTAGTTGAATAACACCCTTGATACTTTGGCTGCCATACTTCCGTCTCCCGCCTTTTTCATCATCGCTTTAAAGGTCTGGACAGCCCTTTCAGCACAGCCATTCGAAGCCGCATGGTACGGTGCTGATGTAACGTGTACAATGCCATTTTTTTCCAGGAAACCCTTGAACTCTTCACTCATGAAACATGAAGCATTATCTGATACAATAGTCTCGGGTAATCCTTGGTTACTGAAACTCTTTCTCAGGCATTCAATGGTAATGGTAGAAGTGGGTGTTTTGACTGGATAGGCATCCATCCATTTAGAATGAGCATCCATTATTATCAAAAACATTGCCCCCATAAAAGGCCCTGCATAGTCTATATGAAGTCTCTGCCAAGGTCTACTCGGCCACTCCCATAGGTGTAGTGGTGCCGCCACAGGTAAGTTGCGATGCTGCTGACAGGTTTTACACTCTTTCACAGCTACTTCAATGTCGTGGTCCAACTTTGGCCACCAAAAATAACTTCGTGCTAAGGCCTTCATTCGGGTGATGCCCACATGACCCTGGTGCAGCTGTTGTAACAGTGCACGTCTTCCTGGGGGCGGAATTATCACTCGTGCCCCCCACAACACGCAACCATCTTGCACACTCAGCTCTGTTTTCCTCACTTCATAAGGCCGGAAAACTGGATCAGGTTGTTGGGTTATCCAGCCTTGCTGGACCCATTGAAACACTCGAGCCAACACCGGATCTTTTCGTGTCCATTCGCTCAATTCCTTCGCGGACACCAACGTGATGTCCTCCATCATCAACACCCGGTCCTCCCTTTCCTCTCGCTGGGGAGGCCCCGGTAACGGCAGACGGCTCAGCGCGTCCGCATTGCTATGGTGTTTTCCGGGCTTATAAACAATCTCATATTCATAAGCTCCCAATGTTACAGCCCATCTCTGAATTCGTGGAGAAACCATCTGAGGTACGGCCTTCATTTCGTTGAACAGTGACAACAAAGGCTTATGATCGGTACACACCATAAACTTCCTGCCATAGAGGTATTTGTGGAACCTCTTAATTCCAAACATTACAGCCAAACCCTCTTTGTCTAGCTGGGAATAGTTTGACTCTGCTGGAGTTAAGGTGCGTGACATGAACCCAATGGGTCTTTCTTGTCCATCCGGCATCCTGTGTGCCAACACGGCCCCTAACCCATACGGTGAGGCATCACATGACAAAATTAAGTCCTTGTGACTATCGTAGTGCACCAAAACCTCTGAAGACTGCATTAGTTCCTTGGACTGCTCAAACGCTTTATCTTGTTCCTCCTGCCACGTCCACAGGGTCTCCTTCCTTAACAGTTTATGTAAAGGAGCTAACAGCATTGACAGATTTGGTAGGAACCTGTTATAATAGTTAAGTAAGCCTAAATAAGCCTTCAGCTCTGTAACATTTGTGGGTGCAGGTGCCTCTTGGATGGCTTTTACCTTGTCTGGCAGGGGGTGTAGGCCCGAGGCATCCACCTTGTAACCCAGGAACTCTGCTTCCTTTACCATGAAAGCACATTTACTCCTCTTCACCCGTAAACCAGCCTCTCGCAGTCGACTTAGCACCTCGTTCAGAGTCTCCAAATGCTCGTCATTGTTCCTCCCCGTCAACAGGATGTCGTCCAGATACACAGCCACCTTCGGAATTCCTGCCACCAGTCCCTCCATTATTCTCTGGAAAATAGCTGGACTAGAGGAAACACCAAAGGGTAAACGATTGACTTGGAACAGCCCTTTGTGTGTGTTTTGGGTGACATATGCCTTTGACCCTTCTTCCAGAACTACTTGTTGATATGCCTGACTGAGGTCCAGTTTACTAAACTTTTCACCTCCCGACAGCTTTTCAAATACATCCTCCACCTTGGGTAATGGATACTGCTCCAGTTTCGAAACTTGGTTCACGGTTAGCTTGTAGTCACCACATATGCGTACAGTATTATCTGGCTTTAATACTGGAACAATTGGTGCTGCCCATTCCGAAAACTTCACTGGTTCAATTATACCTTGCTTGGTGAGTCGCTCCAACTCAGTCTCCACTTTCTTCTTCATGGCATATGGTACGGGTCGAGGTTTATAAAATCTTGGCGTTGCATTTTCTTGAATGTGTATCTTTGCTGGCGGACCCCTCCAGGTCCCCAGTTCCTCTTTGAACACTTCTTCGTGGTTCTCCAACACATCTTGCAAGGCCAGCCCCTGCTGTTCTACTTTATGTAGCCGTAGACAACCCATTTCCAGCTCCTTGAGCCACGCCCGGCCTAACAGGTTTGGTCCATTACCTGCTACCACCATGACTGGCAACTGTTTGACTTTATCTTTATGTTTTACAGTTACTTTGGCCATCCCCAGTGTGGGAACTGTTTCACCGGTATATGTTTTCAAAGTCACTGAACAGTCCCACAGCTTCTGAGCTTCTTTTAGCCATAACTTTCCATACTCAGCCTTGGACAGAACTGTCACACTACATCCCGTATCCACTTCAAACTGCACCATTTTACCATTTAAGTCCAACTGGGTTGTGATGGGATCAACTCTTTCCCACCTGGCCTCCTCCATGTTAAACATAGTAAACACTTCCTCATCTTCCCTGGTGTTTTGATTTGTACCTTCACGCATGTGGTGTGCATACTGCCGTTTTATTTTTCGGTTTCCCTTTCTGTCCATCATACTGCTCTTTTCCTCCCCCTTTCTCGGCTGGTCCCTAGAGGGCGTTGATCGGCACATTTTCTTCACATGGCCCTTTTTTCCGCAAGCATGACATTTTTCATTTAAAAAACGACAGTTCCTTGCCAGATGTTCTCCGCCACACCTGTAACAGGCATACTGACCAGACTTCCCTTGTGATTTATGCTCCCCGACCACTTTATGCACTGGCAGTGGGTAGCACCCTGCTTCCCACCCCTTCGATGGTTCTCGGCTGTAAATCACGAATGTCTTTATTCGCCGTCTCTATGGCCTGTGCCAACTTCAAGGCCTTTTCAAACGACAACTCAGGCTCCGCCAACAACCTGCGTTGTATGCGGTCATCTGCAATGCCACATACGAGCCTATCTCGTAGCATTTCTGTCAGTCTGTCCCCATAATTACAGTGTTGTGCCAGTTCCCTCAGCACTGCGACATACTCCGTTACCGTTTCATTGGCCATTCTAGTCCTTGAATTTAACTTGAACCTTTGGACTATTGCACTCGGCTTCGGGTTATAATGTGACTGAAGCAAGCTCATCAACTCCGTGAACGATTTATCCCCCGGTTTATCAGGACTCAATAAGTTCCTCATCAGACTGTACGTCTTGCTGCCCACCGAGCTCAGCAATATGGCTCGCTTCCGCCCGCATCCATTATCTGGTTTGCTTCAAAAAAATGTTCCAACACTTCACAATACTCCTCCCAGGTCTGGGTCTGACAGTCGTATGCAACCAGCGACCCCAACATGGAACCAGACATAACCCGGCAGGCCCAGTCTCTTCCGTCCGACATTAACTGCACCCGCCGTTTTCACTCGCAGCAGACTCGGAGGCATCCCATCCTCGCCAATATGTTACATCCTGGGAAATAAGGAGACCACACGGTTCTGGAGTTGTAAGGCCTTTCTTTATTAAGAGCCTCCAGGTTCGCACCCATGCTACATGTTCACAACTTCGCCATAGCCATACATACACCGGAAACAACAAGTTACCAGAGATATATAGAACCAACACTACATGTTGCTAATTCCCCAGAGCGCCCCTACAGTACAACAACAGCATTACTTGCCCGATACTACAACCTTGTACCCCATCTGCTGATCAGTTACCATCCGAATACCTTCAAAAAGCAGCTGAAGCAGTTGCTTATCCCATATCCATCCTTATAAACAGAACCATCAATGAAGGAACAATCCCTGCTATCTGGAAAATCTCCCACATAATCCCTTTATATAAAGGAGTTAACTCAAATGAGTATTCTAACTACAGGCCTATAGCACTCTTATCACCCCTAGCGAAAATATGGAGAAATGTATTCACCATCTGCTAATGCACCACTTAACTCAATATAACTTACTAGCTAACTGCCAACATGGCTTTAGGCCATTTCATAGCACAACCACAGCTCTCCTATCTTTTACCGAGTGTATCAATAGAAACCGCAATAATAGTATCCTGTCATCAGCACTCTTTATAGACTTGTCAAAAGCCTTTGACATGGTAAACCACAATATGCTCATAAAAACCCTTGAATCTCTTTCTCTAGATACCAAAGCTATTCAATGGTTCACGTCCTACCTTAGTAACAGGCAACAGGCAGTTCTCTGGGAAAATACACTTTCATCCCTTCTGCCAGTCTCTCTTGGGGTCCCACAGGGCTCCATCCTAGGACCTCTCCTCTTCTCTTTACTCATAAATGACTTACATGTAGCAATACCTCAAGCTACATGTATTCAATATGCTGACGACTCTACACTCATATGATCTGCTAACACCTCCTCTGAACTACAAACTCTAACACAGAATGTATTTAGCACAGTTAAGGCATGGTTCTTGAAACGTTGCCTCCTTTTAAATGCCAAAAAAACAAACTCCTGCTCTTCAGGCCTAATAGTAAGTCCCCCACATAGACTTCTCTATTAAATCCAATAATGGCACACATATATCCCCTGACTCTACCACTAAGCTGTTAGTTATTATAATTGACAATAACCTCACTTTTGATAATCACATTAATAACACTATTAAAACCGCAAATAGAAAACTCAGCTCCTTCTATAGAATTAAAACCTTTTTAACTCCAAAGGCCAAAATCACACTCACTCACTCTCATCTTATTTCCACTCTTCTTTATGCTTCACCCATATACACTAACCTAAAGAAAAATAATCTCACTAAACTAGCAAATGCATACACTAGCATTGCTAGATTTGCTACTGGAAACCCATTCAGAACTCACCACTGTCAGAATCTACTACTACTAAACTGGCTAGAACTTAAAAACACGTTGTTACTTTCCCAACTTACCTTTGTTCATAGGATATTTTACCAACCAAAAATACCCCTATACTTTCTGACCTTATTTCTCCCTATTCTAACCTAAATTCATTACGCTCCTGTAACAAACTTCTTGTGAAGTTAACTAAGTCTAACAACATCGCCGGTGACTCACTATTCTCCAATACCATAGGTAAATACTGGAATCTTCTACCTACTACTCTAACTTCCATTCCTTCACCCTTCCTCTTTAAACAAAAGCTCAAACAACATCTTAAAACACTCTGGTTATGCCCATGCATCAATCCCGACTAATCTTATGAATCTACTAATTACTCTTCTTTTAATACCCTCTTTTACCTCTCTCTACTCACTCCCCTGATGCAGTGGAAAGGTGGGCTATGATAGATCACAGAATATCTGTCTTGGAATGAACATTGGAGTTGAGCATCGGTCTCGGGGACGTAAGTCAGCAACCCTATGTGCTGAAAGTCCATGTAGCCTCACACAATCACACTCCCTTAGTGGCAATATATCCAGCGCTCCAGAGGGGAGTCTACTGTCTGCACCAAGATATAGCAGGCCACAGGCTTGTGGTCCTAGATGTTCCTGTGGAGGATACGGTCCCAGCTGTCAGCAGTCATCGTCAGGTACTAGCACCACTTCTGACCTTTGGTATGGAGGTGCCAGTGCAACTACTGGAAGTGCCAGTTCCTGTGTTCGGGATCAGAGATATTGAACTGTCAGCTCTACCATGCATGGTTCAAAGCTGTCCAACATGCACACATGTAGGGCTAGCATTGAGCTTGACCATGTACATGCACACACTCAAACACCACTGTCAAATTCAGGTCACATACAAACACACACAGCACATTTCCATGGTCTATTTTGCCTGTTTCCCTTCCTGACGCACACACATGCTGTCAACCTTTTTGGGTCAGCTAAGGCCTCCTGCACCCCCACATAACACCCTGTGCAATTGAAGATACCTGTGCCACATCTCTGTCATCCTTATCATCGATGTAGGGAAATAAAGCTATGTGTCTGATGCACAGGGTAGCTATATAAATTAATATGTACTTGTGTAATGCAGTATTGCTTTGCCATGCCACTTGTACTGATTATTGACAGATACTGTATGCCAATATTTGTAATGAGTAAGCCACATAGTTTTGTGTACCTTATATTGCATAATGTTGTAATGACTGTATACTTACACAATGAAAGGTGTATCATGGACCTGTTTCTGTTTCAGAAGTCTGTTGGGGACACCTATGGATACACAGTGGCAATAAATCCATAGATGTCACAGCATAGGATAAAATGTCAGCACAGACGAAATATGTCATCAGCAAGGTATAGCACTATAGGTGCATAGCTCCATAGGTTCATATCTGTATAACAGGCTAACAAGGACATAGGCTTACTACTACTCATGCATGCCTAATCTATGAAAAGGCCTGATACCCTTGATAAGTATCACCAGGGTTTCAGCAGCTAACACATCTACAAGCTGTGGTGATGGAGTTGACCCATCAACACACATCCTGTGTCCAGTACAGACATTTGTCAAACACCATTTATAATTCTCTTGTTTTGCATCCTATTGTGTAACTTGAACATGATGTGTGTTACAGCAGATGTGTGCTAACAAGCATGGGGGGGGGCTGTTACATGTAAGGTGTAGTGTCTGTGTTACATACCTGCCTCTCCAGCATGTACTATTTATAACACAGTGACAGTGTAGATGTGTAGAACAGGTAAGACATGTGTTACACCAGCCTTGGATATGTGGGAGGTACACAGTGGGATCTGACAACACCCTGTATGACAGCTATACACATACCCTCCAAAGCATTTAGGACACAGACTACATATGTACAGTCTTGATACAGACTCCATAAGACATGTTTTCTACAATGTGTATTGGTTTACCATGGAACCTGTGTGGCTGCTGCAGTTGTAAGTTATACCTATGTAGTGACATATCAAGGCTGCCATTGCACCTAATGATAGATGCGATGAGTGCCAAATTCAGTATAACTGACAATCTGGGATTTACATCCCATACCTTTCTGTATAGGTTGTACAAAAGTGAATGGATCCCCACATCTTACTGACCAGTGAAAGTCAAACGCTACATTACTCTCTGTGTCCATACCTCCATGAGTAATGGCTCAACTGTGTGCAGTGTGTGCATACTACTATATTTTCCAGAGATGGATGACTTCTCAAAGGATAGTATTGTGCAGTTGTTAGCATTTACTATTTGTCAGTGGCTCTGACAACAATTGAATGTGTGTCTCAGGCCATTCTGGATAAATGTTGGGTCTGTGTGGGATTCAGTAACACACCCTTATATTCAATCATCTGCTAATGTAGTCAGTCAGAGGTCACTCACACTGGCTGTGACTGCATAGAAGAGAATGGCCATAAGAGGTATGCTATTAATGATGTCTGGGGAAATACACTGGTGACTGGCATCATTGTAGCATAGGTTTTCCAATGTTATTATCCCAGATTATGACTATCAGACAGTTACCTATCCACCAGCTGACATACCACTCTATAAATAACCTACATAGTTTCCAGCAAGGCCTGCTGGCCTAATATTGTCAAATACCTTGTCAGGCCAAGGTAGGTGGAGTGAGTCATATTCCCATCATACGTTGCATAGTGTAATACTCAACGGAGCCCACTGGTTAGTGTAGGTAATCATGATCTGTCCTAGATCAAAATAAATTGTGTTTGATCCACTGTCAGTAGGTGTACAACAATGTTACTGCTAGTATCCATGCTAACTCCTTTCATGGCATTTCATTTCACATGACTCAGAGATCTGCGGACACTGCTTGGCACTGTATGCTAGTTGTCCTTTGTGAAACTAAATACTGCAGTTACTTTTAGCATGTCCAAGAAGAGAGCCATCAAAGGTGTCTGTACAGAGCACAGACAAACAAGTTAGGTGAGCATAGTAAGTATACCCTGTGAAGGTAAGATGGATGGTTTACACAGGTATTCTGCAGTTGGACACTACCCAAGTGGTGTGTACTGGAAGGACACAGTTTCCTTGTGAAGACTGTGGAAAGCAAGGGAGTCCACAAAATTGCTGGTGCCTGGCAACTACTAATGCTGGTCTCAGCAAAAACATTCTCACATAGGATATCATGTTCCGATACATTTTTTGTCATCACATGCAAAATGTTACTATGAAGCTCATGATGAGAAGCAGGACACAGCCTGTTTGTTCATCCAGATAGCTGTCCTACATCATGAAAGACTTTGTAGGCTTCACATACCCTTCTCCAGGTAGACTCCTTGATTAGAAACCTGGGCCCTCAGTTGACTTTTCCTGTATTATGCCTTCTTGCCTTCTTTTCCAGAGTTGGTGGTATGTAACTAAGGAACTGACAAGATGGTTATTAGGAGCACTGTTGTAGCATCACAATATAATGTGTAATGTCCAGTGACACAGATATCAAGGCTTGTTAAAACAAGCAGCAGTGGTGGTGATCCATCATAAATGACAATTTCACAGCAAGTCATGCATCCTGCCCTTCAAAAGATTAATGATGGATATCTGCATGACATGGCTGTGAGGCCTACATGTTTGGCCAATTTGTGTCCACCTGCCACATATCCTAGACATGTCATACCGTGCAGTTATGTACCTGAAGCACGTCTATGTTCCCACATCATGTCACACAACAACCAGTGTGCTGTCTAGTTGCTTGACAGGCCTCGTACGCTTATGAGCCCAACGTAATGTCAGCAAAGTTGAGCAAGTCCTCTGTTCATGCACAGGCATCCACATCTTCCCTGCAAGGAGTGCCTACAAATAATGTATATCAGGCTGTCAACCCCAAGGTTGTGGCAGCATGACCCTAACATTGCAGGACCTGCTGATGTGATGTGGAAAGTGTCCCCACCCCTCTACTCTTATGACACACAAACGCAATGTGTGACAGATGTGATTCCATTTCAAACCTAGCTTCCATAGTGTCTCCAACAGTTATTACATATGGCAATGAGTATTTTGCCAACATTCACAGCTCACATCCTGCACCCCCTACACCCACATCACACACACTTGCATGTATGCAGCTCCTTACCAGCCACATTCCCAAACAACAGACACCTCAGAAAATCCTGCTTCTGGAGAGCACAGTACACATAATACTGCATGCACCATTCTCTCACTGGTCAAACACCTGGGGCAAAACACAAAATCACGCATTTTAGTTGACACATTGATGTCTGTGTTAATAGGCTACATGTGGGAAAGATCACAGTTAGCTGTCTGTGGGTTGACACAATATGCCATACCACACATTTCCACAAAAAAAGGAATATCAGTTAACATAATGTTGACATCATGGTTCCTTTAGGTGTGTATGACTAGGGACATAAATCACCAGACTGTATGCAGACACATGAATGAGCTTAGCCAGTCTGTGTCTCTTGCATAGCTTTCAGCTGCAGTTGACAATTACCTAGAATGATGTCTCTAAATACATGGAAATTGATGGAAGTCAATAATTGGCTTAGAGTGTGGTGTCATTGTAAGGGGATCTTCTACATGTCTGCCTGGGATGCCTTGCTCAACAGACATAAATGATGGCCTTCATCTCTCACCCTTGAGATTTGGAGTACTGGCCATGGCTGCTGATACCACCACAATGCATCTTATATGCACTGCCTGGAGGGAAAACTTTGCAATGAGAACATCTTTACATATAGTGGTTATGCTGCTACACACTGGCAATGGCAACACTGAACCCCACTCTGTGGAAGATGTCCCCACCTTGGAGTATGCAGCCATGTGTGCAGTCAAGGACATCTGGTTCAAGGCTGTGGACAGCACTACAGCCATACCAGACTACACGTCCTTCCACATGTTCAGACTGCAAAATGACAGTGTGCAAGGCAATGCAGGTGGTGTATACACACTCATTAAGTATAGATACACATCCAGATTTTGTGAAACACTGTCATTTCCTGGAGACACTCCAAGTGCCATTCACTACTGGAAGAGCACTTAATCAAGCAATTGCCAGCTACAGGAGCACCTCCATGAATCCAGACACCCGTTGTGCATATTTGGATGTACGTGCATCTATCAAGGTATATCATTACACCATGGATTGGGGTGGCATTAAGTGACCACTAACTGTATTGCTTAGTCATGCTGCAGCTCACTTGCCCAAAGGTTAGTCCATGTCCTTAACTACAATGCCCTGGAGCAGTGCCAGCATATCCCCTCAAAGGGAATCAATGTATTGCATCATGTGTTTACCAATATGGGTGACCAATGCAGCCCCCCAATGTGAGGTTCTCCCTGGTGGGATCTGACCACAGATCAGTCTCATTAAAACTACCAGCACCAACCCCCTTGTAGACAATACAGGCATATATTTCAACAAAGCAAATAATTATCTCCTGTGGGATGGTTGACATGCTTGACTGCATCTCCCCCTTCAGATGGAACAGGAAGGTATGCAGAGCTCTACACTCATGCATTATGCAAGCAGCATTGCAACTGCATGGACTCGAGTGTACCTGACAGGGGAACACAGGCACCTCATAGCACAGCAAACCTGCCTGGTGGACAACTGCCATTAGCAGGCTGTACAATAAGAGGTAGACATTGCTGTGTGACAGTTGGGGTGAGAGTGCCCCCATAAAATGGAGGCACAACCTCCGCAGCTAAAACAAGCACATAGTGTTGTTGTGACATCGTGTAGATACAGTAAGTGACAAAATTAGCCACCCACACAAAGCAGAACCACAACACACAGTATAGTTACATGTGTAATCTCAAAGGACTGGCCCAGATTATTGGGGAACTCATACATTATGATGCCACATATAAGGGGTCTGTACTGATATTTAACCTGTAGTCCCACAGGCTTTGCTTCAACTTTATTCCCCTGTCACCACCACATGTGCCACATGACATTCCTACAACCTGTCCCATACCTTCCATATCTACAGAACAGGTTGGGACTGGCCTCTCTATAGGAGATACACATCATCTATTGGACATGCTAACATCCCAGACTATGTCCTACATGGGATATGACAAGGATTACTGACACCATTGTGAACACCTTGCAATCATACTGAAACCACTGTTACCACTGGCTGCACCCCAGCTAACTGGACAACAGCAACTGTTATACAGTTGCACAGAGGTGGTGCATTCACTGACCACCCGAACTACAGACCTCTTTGCCTGAGTATCCATATTTGTATGCCATTAAAGCCAATCATCATGGAGCTTATTAGCACACATATGTGTGATCTACACACAGTTGACTGTGCACAGTCTGGATGTCTGACAGGGGGATCATAACTGTCAAATGTTGTAGACATTTCCAAGGCAGTCAGCAAGGACCTGGGTGAGGGGACATCAGGGCATACAATCCTCTGGACTTAGCCAAGCCACCTGACTTTATCCCCCACTCAGGCAACATTTACAAAAGCACCCACTTAGGCATCCATGGTAATATCATTGTAGTGGTCACTAAGGGGCCCATTGATAGCACACATACACAACAAAAGGACATCTTCCTCCAATAGCTGATCTGTAAGCAGCAGTGTTCTCTACTGCTTGGAATCCATTTAACCATGATACAAATGAATACTGAATGTCTGTGGCTAACAATGTTAGCTGATGCCTCTAAACTGTAAGCACTCATAGAGTCTGTGAGTTATATCAATATCCTACAAGGCAGTATTGATGAACAAATGCTTGTTGACAAACTAATGGCCATAAATTCCATGCAAATATAGATGTAGTATAATTTCCATGAGTAACATATGTGTGCTGGTAAG